>NC_091197.1:3893226-3990726 GCF_040958095.1 Procambarus clarkii | reverse complement strand
CAGAAGCAACGCAACTGGTAACTACAGGGCGCCTTAATCCGCTTGACCATCACGGCCGTCAAAAGGAAGTGATAGCCGAGGCTATTTGATTAAGGCGCCCTGTAGTTACCAGTTGCGTTGCTTCTGGGAGTATGGGTTCGAGTCACTTCTGGGGTGTGAGTTTTCATTTTCATATATATATATATATATATATATATATATATATATATATATATATATATATATATACATATATATATAAAATATATATATATATATAAATATATATATATATATATATATATATATATATATATATATATATATATATATATATATATATATATATATAATTTATATTTGTTTTCATTTTTTTTTTTTTACCTAAAGGGGGTGTGTGTGTTTACCATATGAGAACAAGCTTGAATGGTCCCCAAGCCAATATGCAACTGAAAACTCTACACCCCAGAAAGATTTGAACGCAGATAGCCAGGAGCGCTATGCACCTTGGCGTACCTGGTACCTTAACCACTAGGCCAACACGATTCTACAAAAATCTTGGTAGTCGTGAGACTTTTTTTATCTAAGATCCGAGAGCGCTCGGTGGTCAACTTGGGCATAGATATTTCATCGAATCATCCAAATATCTGTATGTCAGAACTCCATCAAGGAGCATAAAATCTCCTCACACAACCAGACTATCACCAGATAAATGTTAACAAGCAACACAGAAATTATCGACAGATACAACGATAGCAGACGGCTCGACATCAGCGAGGCACTACACATAAAAATGTCAACACCAGCAATCAAAAGCCATTTAACACATAATTACATTCTATCCACTTCAAGATACCGAACCAACACAGAAGCAAGAAGAAGATGTTATAGATTCAGCTACTCGGAACACGTTCCAAGTAGCACGGGCTATAGTGAGCCCGTAACTTACCTAGCACAGGCGCGGGTCAAGTAGCACGGGCTATAGTGAGCCTGAGCATGAGCAAGAAGAGAAAACACACAATGTACCAATTGATTTGTGTTTTGAATATGTAAAATTGTCTTTGCCCATTGATTTGTGTCCCATCACCTTCCCAAAAAACTAATATAAGCATGAAACAGAGTATGTAAAATGGTCTTTTAAACTGTAAGATTACGAAACGCGAAACGCTTTTAGGCGTCAGCCCATAATATACATATATATATTTATATTATGGGCTGACGCCCATATAAATTGTTTCCATTTTTGTCGCCCATTTTTTTCAATAAATTGCTTCCAATTAGTTTATAAGTACGATATACTTATAAACATAAGCCAAATGAAGTTTCCTGTATTCTTATGTTCTTATAGTTCTTAATGTTCTTTCAATATAACTTAGGAATGATCTTCATTTTCCTCATGAGAGCAAATGGTAGTCCATGTTCTTCTGGCTTGTCTCAGCCTTGCCAATAGGTTTTCATGTACTTAAATTAATCGCGTACTAATTATATATATATATGCACATTTATTTCTCTCACAATATCGGGATCAATCTGGAAAAATATCGTATTAAGAGCCAAATAGGTAAGTACTGGTTACCTAAATAGGCAGGAATAGCGCCGTGAAGGGGGAAAAATGGGCTCCCAAGTAACGTTAGTATTAATTTAGTAATGGTGATGTCTTCTCACAAACATAATAACATTGGATAAAAACCCACATTTGGCCATTTGTGATATTTATGTAAGGAATTTACACCAAGTCTTTCGCACTCTCCTGAGTACTTTGTCAAGGTCTAAGTGGGTGATTAAGACCAGACTTACATCTCAACGTCTAATCCAAACGTCTGGATTACTAAGACGAACAGTTTAACAGATTTCATGAACGGTTAGTATAGTTACACAGGTGTAAGAGGGTGGAGGGCGGTGTTTAATTGGATCGAACTGGGACCCGCTTTTCATTTGGTGGCTTCAAACAAGACCCGTCTATTATTGGGTGGCTTCAAACAAGACCCGTCTATTATTGGGTAGATTCAAACAAGACCCGTCTATTATTGGGTGGCTTCAAACAAGACCCGTCTATTATTGGGTGGCTTCAAACAAGACCCGTCTATTATTGGATAGATTCAAACAAGACCCGTCTATTATTGGGTGGCTTCAAACAAGACCCGTCTATTATTGGGTAGATTCAAACAAGACCCGTCTATTATTGGGTGGATTCAAACAAGACCCGTCTATTATTGGGTGGATTTAAACAGCCCTCCGAATAATGAGTACATTTAAACAGGACCCGCCTAGTATTGAGTGGATTTAAACAGGATTTGCCTAGTACTGAGTGGATTTAAACAGATTACATGTGTGGATGTAATTATGCTATCCCACACTTACATGATGGATGCCTAGTATTGAGTGGATTTAAACAGGATTTGCCTAGTACTGAGTGGATTTAAACAGATTACATGTGTGGATGTAATTATGCTATCCCACACTTACATGATGGATGCCTAGTATTGAGTGGATTTAAACAGGATTTGCCTAGTACTGAGTGGATTTAAACAGATTACATGTGTGGATGTAATTATGCTATCCCACACTTACATGATGGATGCCTAGTATTGAGTGGATTTAAGCAGGACCCGCCTAGTACCTGCCTTTGGGTTCCCATCGTCCTATGCATTTCAAATTTCCAATAACAAAATTGTGTTGCTTAATTGTGGAAGTCGATGGCCTTCATTTATCCTTGAGGACCTCATCCACACGTGTAGTCTCATCCACACGTGTAGGCTCATCCACACGTGTAGGCTCATCCACACGTGTAGGCTCATCCACACGTGTAGTCTCATCCACACGTGTAGTCTCATCCACACGTGTAGGCTCATCCACACGTGTAGGCTCATCCACACGTGTAGGCTCATCCACACGTGTAGGCACATCCACACGTGTAGGCTCATCCACACGTGTAGTCTCATCCACACGTGTAGGCTCATCCACACGTGTAGGCTCATCCACACGTGTAGTCTCATCCACACGTGTAGGCTCATCCACACGTGTAGGCTCATCCACACACACACATACACACACTCATCAACAGCATAGACGCGTTGTGCCTGTTCATAATGCTGTCGCTCTCAGTATATGGAGGATCCACAGCGCCCCATTACCACCCAAGTGATCCACAGCGCCCCATTACCACCCAAGTGATCCACAGCGCCCCATTACCACCCAAGTGATCCACAGCGCCCCATTACCACCCAAGTGATCCACAGCGCCCCATTACCACCCAAGTGAGACAGAAACGGCTTTTCTGCCCGAAACGCTGCGCGTACTAGTGGCTTTACAAGATTGTAATTACCATATTTTGTATCCTCACAATCCCAATGTACCTTCTTGTTTATATATAAATAAATAAATAAATAAATAAAAATGATTAGCGGTAGGTTCAGACCCGCCAAATTAAAAAGGAATAGGTGCCAATCCAATGCTACTCTCGCCTTGTGTGGGACCCTCCTTAATTCGCACCTGTTGACTGTCTCGCTCATCATATCATATCTTCACATTCCATTAATACCCGGTGTTATTTACCACTCAAGA
Organism: Procambarus clarkii; assembly: GCF_040958095.1. Classification (NCBI taxonomy): domain Eukaryota; kingdom Metazoa; phylum Arthropoda; class Malacostraca; order Decapoda; family Cambaridae; genus Procambarus; species Procambarus clarkii. The sequence goes on along the minus strand of NC_091197.1, from coordinate 3,987,183 downwards.
TGGTGTGGGGGTTCGCGTACTGCTTCAGTGCTTCTCTTCAGTGTCTGACATACTCATTTTTTGGGTATCTTTTGCGTTGTATTCGGCGTTGTCTGATATTTATATTTATTGTTCTAGGTTTTGCTTTGTTTCTTTACTATTGGCTGTTTTGCTTTTGCATTTACGAAACCTATATATCTTTCCATAATCATGGCGGCTTTGTTTACATGTATTTCACAGCTTACGAGCTTGGAAACTTCACATCCAAAGGTTGTTATTGTTATAAACAACCGCCTGGTCTTTCAGAGCACATAAACTATTTTGTAAATGCCGCGTTGATTAAGGAAAGATGTATAGGTTTCGTATGTGGTTGCGAAAATGCTTGATAATTCTTGGCCCTGAGCGCTGTGGACATTGGACTCTTTTGGGATTTGATGGTCAATACTATCTAGCTCCATCGCGCTCTGGGTTAATATCAACATTATTGAATTGTCTGTAGTGTGTGTGTGTGTGTGTGTGTGTGTGTATGTGTATGTGTGTGTGTGTGTGTGTGTGTGTGTGTGTGTGTGTGTGTGTGTGTGTGTGTGTGTGTGTGTGTACTCACCTAGAGGTGTTTGAAAGATCGAACTACGCTCCTGGCCCCGCCTTCTGAACATTCTTAGATTAATGCAAAGACTCATTTCTCACCCTTGCATCATATGTACATTTCTCACCCTTGCATCATATGTACATTTCTCACCCTTGCATCATATGTACATTTAACATTTTGAATATATTTAGTTTCAACAACTTCGACGTCTATCCTGTTCCACTTATTGACAGCTCTGACATTGAATTTTTTTTTATCTTCTCTGTGACTCATTTGCGTCTCCAGTTTCCAGCTATGACCCCTCGTTCTGCTGTTCCTAGCTTTGGACAACACTTCTTTGTTTATCTTCTCACTTTCCCTTAGAATCTTATATGTTGTTATCATGTCCCCCCAATCCCTCCCTTCCTGCAGTGTGGTAAGGTCCACTTCTGTCATTTTCTGAGCTCAATCCCTTCAGCTCAGGAACTAGTTTCATTACATATTTTTGGGCATTTTTTAGTTTACCATTCTCCTATGTCAGGTAATTGTTCCATGTGTGTGTGTATTTACTATTAACTATTTGTATTTACTATTTGCGTTTAAAAAATCGCGCTATTGGTTCTGGAATTATCTTTCTAACTAATGTATTTTTCCTCTATTATGTCTCCTACATATTTTCATCTCTAACACACACACACACACACACACACGCGCGCGCGCGCGTATGTGTGTGTGTGTCTATGTAGGTGTGTATGTGAATGAGTATGTATACGCATGCACGTGCATACACATGTATGCTCTCCTTGCATATAATATACTATCCTAAACTAACAGTTCTTCGAAAACTCAACACATAAACTCTTCAACATGAACAAAAAACATCATACGATTCCATAATAAACAATTAGATTTAAAACCATAACAACCTACCTATCTTTTGCGCCTCAGGGGGGGTGGGGGAAGGTTTAAGACATGTCCTCGTAACAAAGTCTTTTCTTAAGTGATCCACCTTAAGTCATCACTAGAATGATCACCTGTAGCACACGAATATGGCTCTCAACTTTTCAAAACAATAATCACTTGCTTCGAAAGTTCAGACTTGAATATATTTGATGTTCCGTCCTGAGTCTCGCCCGCGAACCCCGCGTCACGGGTCAGTAAATCCATCGTGTGCTGAGGCCACAACAAATCGTTGGTTCACCAACGAGTTCCCCGCCGATCTCCTCTTCACCACGGTCAGAGCAACACTGGCTGCTCCCTCAGGCCAGGCTCTCCGCGTGTGAGTGTGTGGGTGCGTGCGTGTGTGCGTGCATGTGTGTGTGTGTGTGCATGTGTGTGTGTGTGTGTGGCAACCCAGCACACGTGGACGTTTTCGTTCTTGTTGCTCGTTATATTCCCATTTTCTGTTGCATGACTCCGGGTTGCATGACCTCCATATCTCTAAGAATTTCCTGGTCCTATCTATGAATTTCCAAGCTCGTTTCAGGGGTGTTTTATAGTTTTTTTCCCCGTTGTGCAACGAACGCACGCAATGCAACATCGTGGAGAGCATGATTTAGGACGTTTTAATGGGACGATATCTCGTGAGAGCGAAATAACATCGATCTCCAAGAATAACAGCCCGCTATACAGAACTTGAAGCACCTTGCCCGCTACCATCTGATTCATTATGATACCAACACGCACAATGGAAGCTGTTGGGTGTGGAGGTAGTTAGCCCTCGTTCATGCCCGGGGCATTTCCTGTTTTACGCCGGATAAGAAGCACTAACCGGTCAATGGAACTGGACCCGACAACCGAGACGTCGATAATGTTGATGGCTTCCGAAGTCCGGTATTTTTGTCTCTTTACCGCTGCGCGGGCTTCTTGCGACCTGTAGCTCTGGATACTTGTTGATAGATTTGATTCCTCGATGTCGTGTGTGTGTGTGTACTCACCTAGTTGTGCTTGCGGGGGTTGAGCTCTGGCTCCTTGGTCCCGCCTCTCAACTGTCAATCAACAGGTGTACAGGTTCCTGAGCCTATTGGGCTCTATCATATCTACACTTGAAACTGTGTATGGAGTCAGCCTCCACCACATCACTTCCTAATGCATTCCATTTGTCAACCACTCTGACACTAAAAAAGTTCTTTCTAATATCTCTGTGGCTCATTTGGGCACAGTTTCCACCTGTGTCCCCTAGTGCGTGTGCCCCTTGTGTTAAATAGCCTATCTTTATCAACCCTGTCGATTACCTTGAGAATCTTGAATGTGGTGATCATGTCCCCCCTAACTCTTCTGTCTTCCAACGAAGTGAGGTTCAATTCCAGTAGTCTCTCCTCGTAGCTCATACCTCTCAGCTCGGGTACTAGTCTGGTGGCAAACCTTTGAACCTTTTCCAGTTTAGTCTTGTGTGTGTGTGTGTGTGTGTGTGTGTGTGTGTGTGTGTGTGTGTGTGTGTGTGTGTGTGTGTGTGTGTGTGTATGTGTGTGGTTGTGCGTGTGGAGGTGTACACACGTAGCGCTGTGTGTGTGTGAGTTCGTGCCTTGCTTATTCCCCCTAATGCAGCCATACCCTTTTACTCAATTATAAGCACTCAACCATTAACCCCTTTCTCTCTCCCTCTCTCTCTCTCTCTCTCTCCCTCTCTCTCTCTCTCTCTCTCTCTCTCTCTCTCTCTCTCTCTCTCTCTCTCTCTCTCTCTCTCTCTCTCTCTCTCTCTCTCTCTTTCTCTCTCTCTCTCTCTCTCTCTAAACGACTGTTGTATCTTGTTAACAGGTTTACCTCTTCAGCCTTACCCTACTAGTACTTCCTGGAACACTACCCAAAAGGTTTTACAACCAGATCCCCAATTATTGCTGGAAAAACAGTAAAGTATATCATGTGCTTCCTCTCACGCTATCGTTCGACAAAATACTTTGCTACCATTTACTTGAGCCGTCCTGAAGCACCGGTAAACTTTTACTTTCTATATTTTAACTGTCCTCGAGACCCATCACACTCACACAAGGTGACAACAATCAAACAGGATAAAAAGGGCTGGGTAGACTGCATTTACCTGGATTGTCAGAAAGCTTCTGACACTGTTCCATACAAGCGACTCAAATTGTGTAAAACCCCGGTTTGTATCTTGGAGAGGTTGCGGGATCCGTGTGAGGGTGGTAGCACTCCCGGTTGCAATTCTGTTGACCTTGTCGTGGCGCAGTCGACTAAGGCGCGTCTGGGATCATTCCAGACGTAGATTCGAACCCTCATCACGGCCCTTGTGGATTTGTTCATTTAAATCGTATACAAACACGTGAAACATCCTAGTGTTCTTGGAAAATTACTAGAGTGAAGGTGTATCTTCCTGAAAGGAGTACCTTTCAGGAAGAAGGTAGATGGGTATAGTAAGTGGGAAGTTATCAGTATGGAGAGAGGTAACGAGAGGAGTGCCTCAAGGGTCGGTACTGGAGGCTCTTCCTGTTCCTAGTATATGTCAACGATCTAACAGAGGAAGTAAGTTCCCATTTATCCATGCTTGCTGACGATGCCTAATTAATGAGGCGACTGAGGACTATAGCTCATTACAAGATGAACCAAACAATCCCCAGAGATAGTCTCAGAAATCGCTTCTAGAATTTAACTCTGACAAATGTAAGGTTATGAGGATAGTCGCTGGTACAAGAAGACCACAAACACAGTACAGGGTGAAGGGGAGGCAACTTCCAACTTCTGGAAAAGAGAGACTTAGGAGTGGACATAACTGGAGACCTAACACCAGAGGCACACATCAGCAGGATAACGAGGGCCACATATGCCATACTGGCAAACATCCGGTTATCCTTCACCAACTTGGACAACAATACCTTCCATAGTGCTGTATACATGCTTTGTGGGACCCGTTATTGAGTACGCTGCACCCGCATGGAACCCCTGCCTAGTGAAACACAAAGCAAACTAGAAAATATGTAACAAACCCAAAAATATGTAACAAACCCAAAAATATGTAACAAACCCAAAAATATGTAACAAACCCAAAAATATGTAACAAACCCAAAAATATGTAACAAACCCAAAAATATGTAACAAACCCAAAAATATGTAACAAACCCAAAAATATGTAACAAACCCAAAAATATGTAACAAACCCAAAAATATGTAACAAACCCAAAAATATGTAACAAACCCAAAAATATGTAACAAACCCAAAAATATGTAACAAACCCAAAAATATGTAACAAACCCAAAAATATGTAACAAACCCAAAAATATGTAACAAACCCAAAAATATGTAACAAACCCAAAAATATGTAACAAACCCAAAAATATGTAACAAGGCTGAGCTAAAGGGACTGAACAATTAACAAAGGCTGAGGGAACTGGACTTTATTACACAGGAGGAAAGAAGGAATTGGGCAGACATGATAACGACGTATAAGATACTAAGGGGGGAGGGAAAAGTATACGTAGAAGCAATGTTCAAACGAAGTAGCAGTAGAACGAGGAGACATAATTGGGAACTGGTAACGCAGATGAGCACAGGGATGTTAGAAAGAACTTTTTCAGTGTAAGAGTCGCAAAGAAGTGGAACGGATTAGGTGAAGAAGCTGATGGTCGAAATGCGGGGCTCAAGAGCAGATGTTCGACCCTATTAACACAACTGAGTAAAACTGGATGAGCACGCACACACACATACACACACACACGCACACACACACACACACACACACACACACACACACACACACACACACACACACACACACACACACACACACACACACACACACAATAGAAAAATGAAAAATGGAATGCACTTGGGGAACAGGTTGTGGAAGCAAATACTATTCATACTTTTAAAACTAGGTATGATAGGGAAATGGGACAGGAGTCATTGCTGTAAACAACCGATGGATGGAAAGGCGGGATCCAAGAGTCAATGCTCGATCCTGCAAGCACATATAGGTGAGTATATAGGTGAGTACACACACACACACACGCACACACATGTGGTGGAGGCTGATTCCATAAACAAGTTTCAAGTGTAGATATGATAGAGTCCAGTAGGCTCAGGAATCTGTACACCAGTTGATTGACAGTTGAGAGGCGGGACCAAAGAGCCAGAGCTCAACCCCCGCAAGCACAACTAGGTGAGTACACACACACACACACACACACACACACACACACACACACACACACACACACACACGCACACACACACACACACACACACACACACAATGCATTAGGCAGTGATGTGGTGGAGGCTGACTCCATACACAGTTTCAAATGTAGATATGATAGAGCCCAATAGGCTCAGGAATCTGTACACCAGTTGATTGACAGTTGAGAGGCGGGACCAAAGAGCCAAAGCTCAACCCCCGCAAGCACAATTAGGTGAGCACACACACACACGCACACACACACACACACACACACACACACACACACACACACACACACACACACACACACACACACACACACACACACACACTTACTTTGTGTTTGAGTCTTTGCTGGGAGACGAATGAAAGGTCATCTCAAATTCTTGGAGCCGTGAACATCAAAGTGAGACATTATTTGATATTTTCTGCGTTTGCAGTGATTCTGCCGACACATAACGTCAATAAATATGACCCAGTTCGACGTAATACGCCATGAAATCACAATAACGTGAAATATCTATTAGAAAAATTGTTGGATCAGGACGGGGGATGAAAGCAGCATCCTGAGGCTGACTGAGGATGCTGCCGTAGATTTTTTGTCATAATACGGTGTACTTTAGGTAAATTTATTCTAAAATTCTTCCTGAAAAAAAAAATCCACCATCCTTCGGTTCCTTAATAACTCGTAGATGTGACACGAAACATTGCCTGAATTTATATTTAAATGTGAAGTATTTGTATTTTTATGTAAATGTGATCACAAGTTTATTCTAGCGAGGATGATGTTAATTCCAACAGTTAGGATTTAGACATTTCAGAGCAGCATATTGTTCTGTTGTGGAGTGGATAGTGGATAATTGAGTGGACTGGACTTGTGGACAGGGATAATGACTGTAATTGTGGAATAGGTTAATGTCTGAACTTGTGCAGAAAGGAATTAACTGGACTTGTGCAGAGAGGTAATGGCTGGACTTGTGGGGAAAGGGAATGGTTGGACTTATGGAGAGGGTTAATGGCTGGACTTGTGTGGGTCTTTTTTTAGAGGCAGGTACAGAGGGAGAAACAGACAGGCAGAAACGTGGCAGGAGTACGGATGGAGAGGGGGAAATGCCCAAGACTGGACTACAGTTCGGCATCAAGCCCACACATACTACACCCCCCAACTACACAGAGACTACCACACTCCCCAGTATCACTTCCAAAACTGGACAAACCATTGCCACAACAACACACCCTGGGTCAGGGTAGAGAGGAGGGAGAACTACCAAAACCTTCCAGAAGTGACACACAATATGGACAATCATTCATATTTGCAAACATTCAAGGTTTAAAGCCAAAGTCAAGAAATAAAGTTAAGTTCATAAATGGCCTTCTATTAGAGTCAAACTCAATATTTGGGGCATTCACGGAAACTCATACAAAAGATTACATGGATGGTGAAATCTGGATTCCAAATTATAATCTATATAGATGTGATAGAAAAACTAGGTCAAATGGAGGAGTAGGTCTGTATATTAAAGAAGACCTGGTATGCACAGAACTACTAAATTCAACTAATGAGGTGGTAGAGGTACTTGGAATGAAGGTAGAGAAACTAAACTTAATTATTATTCTAATATATAAACCGCCAGATACAACGATTGAGGAATTCACAGAGCAGATGCACAAAATAGAGAACATACTTGACAACCTAGCAAACCCAGCTCCAGATATTATCTTTCTTGGAGATTTCAATTTACCGAGTCTAAGATGGAGAACGGCAAACACAAATATCATAGCAGGGAATGACCCGGGAAATAACCAACCACAGGTTAGAGAACTTTTGAGATTCTGTGACAAATTCTCGCTCAATCAACAGATTACAGAACCAACTAGGAACGAAAACACACTAGACTTGTTATTCACAAACAATGATGAACTAATCAGGGATATCACAATCTCAGATACTTCATACTCAGACCATAAGCTCATTGAAGTGCGAACTAGCATAAATAACGGTAGTAGGTCTAAGAGACCAAACAAGCGAGAAGGAATATTCAATCAATTCAATTTCAACAATAAGAGGATTGACTGGGAAAAAATAAATGTAGACCTTGCAACCATTCAATGGGAGACGGTCTTAAGCGACAAAACTCCAACACAGGGAATAGCTCAACTGACAGCTGAAGCTTACAAGGTCTGCTTGAAGCACGCGCCTGTGAGGAGGGGCAGAAAGAGGACCACTCTAGAAAGAGAACGGAGACGACTGTACAGAAGGAAAAAAATAACGGAAATGCTTCGGCAGACACAACTATCACAAGCAAGGAAAACAAGCCTAAGCAGGGAGATTGAGGAAATAGAACAAACGTTGAAGCGATCATATGAGTCTGAGGAAATGGAATTGGAACAGAAAGCTATACAAGAGATAAGGAAAAATCCGAAATATTTTTTCACATACGCAAAATCAAAATCCAAAACCTCGACCAGTATTGGACCGTTAATTACAAATGAAGGTACGTACACAGAGGACAACAAAGAGATTAGTGAAATTCTAAGAAGCCAGTATGAGGCTATGTTTAGCACACCAATAAACAACATGAAAGTTGATGACCCAGACAGCTTCTTTATGAATGACATTCAAGCTGCAGATAATATAACGGATATTACCACAAACTCGGAAGACTTTGAAAGAGAAATTGATAATATGCCTATGCACTCAGCTCCTGGGCCTGACTCATGGAATTCAATATTCATAAAGAAATGTAAAGTACCAGTAGCGAGAGCACTCAGCGTAATATGGAGAAAGAGCCTGGATACAGGGGAGATACCAGCAGCACTTAAATCTGCAGATATAGCTCCGTTGCACAAGGGGGGGAGTAAAGCCTTGGCAAAAAATTATAGGCCAGTTGCACTAACATCACACATAATAAAAGTGTTTGAAAGAGTGATTAGGAATCAAATTTCTAGTTTTATGGAAAACAATGAATTGCACAATCCAGGACAACATGGATTTAGAGCGGGAAGATCCTGTCTGTCACAGTTACTCAACCACTATGACAAAATCACAGAAGCCCTAGAAGAAAAGCAAAATGCAGATGTTGTATACACAGACTTTGCAAAGGCGTTCGACAAATGTGACCATGGGGTGATAGCTCACAAAATGAGGTCAATGGGAATAACTGGAAAAGTAGGACGCTGGATACTCAATTTCCTGTCGAACAGAACACAAAGAGTAACAGTCAATCAGATAAAATCGAGTCCAAGCGATGTTAAAAGCTCTGTACCTCAAGGTACAGTCCTTGCACCGCTACTGTTCCTTATTCTCATATCTGATATAGACAAAAATACACGTCACAGCTTCGTGTCGTCCTTTGCAGATGACACAAAAATCAGCATGAAAATTACCTCTGCTGAAGACATTGAAAAACTACAAGCAGATGTCAACAAAGTTTTTGATTGGGCAGCAGAAAATAACATGATGTTTAACAGTGATAAATTTCAGGTACTCAGGTACGGCAAAAATGAGGATCTGAAACATAATACAGGGTACAAAATACAATCGAATCTTCCCATAGTAGAAAAACAGCATGTCAAGGATTTGGGAATAATGATGTCCGACGATCTAACGTTTAGGGAGCATAACCAAGCAAATATCGCGTCAGCCAGAAAAATGATCGGATGGATTACGAGAACTTTCAAATCCAGGGATCCCATCACAATGGTTGTACTCTTCAAGTCACTTGTGCTGTCCCGTCTCGAGTACTGCTCAGTACTCACTTCCCCCTTCAGAGCAGGAGAGATTGCTGAAATAGAGGGAATACAGAGAACATATACGGCACGCATAGACGAGATAAAACACCTAAATTATTGGGATCGTCTCAAAGCTCTCCAAATGTACTCTCTAGAAAGGAGACGAGAGAGATACCAAATAATATACACATGGAAAATACTGGAGGGTCAGGTCCCAAATCTACACAGTAAAATAACAACGTACTGGAGTGAACGATATGGAAGAAAATGCAAGATTGAACCAGTGAAGAGCAGAGGTGCCATAGGCACAATCAGAGAGCACTGTATAAACATCAGGGGTCCGCGGTTGTTCAACGTCCTCCCAGCGAGCATAAGAAATATTGCCGGAACAACCGTGGACATCTTCAAGAGAAAACTGGACGGTTTTCTAAGAGAAGTTCCGGATCAGCCGGGCTGTGGTGGGTACGTGGCCCTGCGGGCCGCTCCAAGCAACAGCCTGGTGGACCAAACTCTCACAAGTCGAGCCTGGCCTCGGGCCGGGCTTGGGGAGTAGAAGAACTCCCAGAACCCCATCAACCAGGTATCAACCAGGTGTCGTGAGTGGGCACCATTACCCTAGTCTGAATGCAGCTCTCACCTGAATACTAAATATACAAAAATCTTCATAGTCCTCTACCCCCTTCCCTGAACCCGGAGTTTCTTGAAAATGCTGCATCTTATTTAATCCCATTGGGATGCTGGACACTCATCCCATGCTGGGATAAGATGCTGGGACATGGAGCTCCCGAGATACCAAGACATCTCATCACGCACAAGTATGTGGAAGTATCAGTTATACTTAATGAAGATACCGCAAGTAGGTCCATCCATCTCCACCCGGGTCATGCAGGACATCTTGAAGAAGATCTCTAAGAACCAGCAAGTTATCAAATCCATTAAATCAGGTAAATATTGGATCCTCTCAGTAGAAGCGAAGATGGGGAGGGAATCTTGTGAGATATGATTGATTACTTGAGAACTTGGAGGTAAGATATGACCGATAACTTGAGTTGTGTCCAACCCCACCTTGTTCTGGTGTGACTGGTGTCCAACCCCACCTTGTACTGGTGTGACTGGTGTCCAGCCCCACCTTGTACTGGCGTGACTGGTGTCCAGCCCCACCTTGTACTGGCGTGACTGGTGTCCAGCCCCACCTTGTACTGGCGTGACTGATGTCCAACCCCACCTTGTACTGGCGTGACTGATGTCCAACCCCACCTTGTACTGGCGTGACTGATGTCCAGCCCCACCTTGTACTGGCGTGACTGATGTCCAACCCCACCTTGTACTGGCGTGACTGATGTCCAGCCCCACCTTGTACTGGCGTGACTGATGTCCAACCCCACCTTGTACTGGCGTGACTGGTGTCCAACCCCACCTTGTACTGGCGTGACTGATGTCCAGCCCCACCTTGTACTGGCGTGACTGATGTCCAACCCCACCTTGTACTGGCGTGACTGGTGTCCAACCCCACCTTGTACTGGCGTGACTGATGTCCAACCCCACCTTGTACTGGCGTGACTGATGTCCAACCCCACCTTGTACTGGCGTGACTGATGTCCAACCCCACCTTGTACTGGCGTGACTGATGTCCAACCCCACCTTGTACTGGCGTGACTGATGTCCAACCCCACCTTGTACTGGCGTGACTGATGTCCAACCCCACCTTGTACTGGCGTGACTGATGTCCAACCCCACCTTGTACTGGCGTGACTGATGTCCAACCCCACCTTGTACTGGCGTGACTGGTGTCCAGCCCCACCTTGTACTGGCGTGACTGATGTCTAGCTCAACCCATCACTTGAGTGACAGAAAGTATTGATTCAAATGTCGATATTTGCGTCACCCGGAGCGGTGCTCGACGAGCAGTTGTCGTCGTGGAGAATACAACGTGTTGTTGAGGCTGAGATCTCACGCCCTCACACGATACAGTAATAATACATTCGCCTACATCTACTGTTCTATCCCCGATACATTAACATATTAATGCTAAGAAATGATGGTTCTCGCCCCTACTTTCTAGTTGCTTTATCTTGAGAATTATTTTGCTACTTCCGTTTGAAAATAATATTTTGTAAAAAAAGAATGGTTGTATATTAGACAGCCGACGGGTAAAAAGGCGGGGTCCAAGAGCTTATAGCTCGATCCTTCAAGCACAGATAGTAAATACACTCACATATTCCTAGGCTGTAGCCAACAGCAGCTGATTAACTTCCAGGGTACCTGTTTACCGCTAGGTGAACATAAGCATCAGGTGAAAGAATCTCTGCCCGTTTGTTTTTGTCTCGGCCGGGAAAAATTTATGTGCGTGTGCGTGTGTGTGTGTGTACTCACCTAATTGTACTCACCTAATTGTGCTTGCGGGGGTTGAGCTCTGGCTCTTTGGTCCCGCCTCTCAACCGTCAATCAACTGGTGTACAGATTCCTGAGCCTATTGGGCTCTATCATATCTACATTTGAAACTGTGAATGGAGTCAGCCTCCACCACATCACTTCCTAATGCATTCCATTTGCTAACTACTCTGACACTGAAAAAGTTCTTTCTAACGTCTCTGTGGCTCATTTGGGTACTCAGCTTCCACCTGTGTCCCCTTGTTCGCGTCCCACCAGTGTTGAAAAGTTCGTCCTTGTTTACCCGGTCGATTCCCCTGAGGATTTTGTAGGTTGTGATCATGTCCCCCCTTACTCTTCTGTCTTCCAGTGTCGTGAGGTGCATTTCCCGCAGCCTTTCCTCATAACTCATGCCTCTTAGTTCTGGGACTAGTCTAGTAGCATACCTTTGGACTTTTTCCAGCTTCGTCTTGTGCTTGACAAGGTACGGGCTCCATGCTGGGGCCGCATACTCCAGGATTGGTCTTACATATGTGGTGTACAAGATTCTGAATGATTCCTTACACAGGTTCCTGAACGCCGTTCTGATGTTAGCCAGCCTCGCATATGCCGCAGACGTTATTCTCTTTATGTGGGCTTCAGGAGACAGGTTTGGTGTGATATCAACTCCTAGATCTTTCTCTCTGTCTGTTTCATTAAGTACTTCATCTCCTATTCTGTATCCTGTGCCTGGCCTCCTGTTTCCACTGCCTAGTTTCATTACTTTGCATTTACTCGGGTTGAACTTCAACAGCCATTTGTTGGACCATTCACTCAGTCTATCCAGGTCATCTTGTAGCCTCCTACTATCATCCTCTGTTTCAATCCTCCTCATAATTTTTGCATCGTCGGCAAACATTGAGAGGAACGAATCTATACCCTCTGGGAGATCATTTACATATACCAGAAACAGTATAGGTCCAAGGACTGACCCCTGCGGGACTCCACTTGTGACGTCTCGCCAATCTGAGACCTCACCCCTCACACAGACTCGTTGTCTCCTGTTGCTTAGGTATTCCTCTATCCACCGGAGTACCTTCCCTCTCACTCCAGCCTGCATCTCCAACTTTCGCACTAGCCTCTTGTGTGGCACTGTATCAAAGGCTTTCTGACAATCCAAAAATATGCAGTCTGCCCACCCTTCTCTTTCTTGCCTTATTTTTGTTGCCTGGTCGTAGAATTCAAGTAACCCTGTGAGGCAGGACCTGCCATCCCTGAACCCATGTTGATGCTGTGTTACAAAGTTCCTTCGCTCCAGATGCTCCACTAGTTTTTTTCGCACAATCTTCTCCATCAGCTTGCATGGTATGCAGGTTAGGGACACTGGCCTGTAGTTCAGTGCCTCCTGTCTATCCCCTTTCTTGTATATCGGGACTACGTTAGCTGCTTTCCAAGTATCTGGCAGTTCCCCTGTTGCCAGTGATTTGTTATACACTATGGAGAGTGGTAGGCTCAGTTCTCTTGCTCCTTCCTTTAGAACCCAAGGGGAGATTCCATCTGGGCCTATAGCCTTCGTCACGTCCAACTCTAGTAAACACTTCCTTACTTCCCCACTGGTAATCTCAAACTCTTCCAGTGGTTCCTGGTTAGCTATTCCCTCACTTACCTCTGGAATTTCTCCTTGTTCTAAGGTGAAGACCTCCTGGAATTTCTTATTCAATTCCTCACACACTTCCTTGTCATTTGTAGTGAATCCTTCCGCCCCTATCCTTAATCTCATAACCTGTTCCTTTACTGTTGTTTTTCTCTCTAATGTGTGTGTGTGTGTGTGTGTGTGTGTGTGTGTGTGTGTGTGTGTGTGTGTGTGTGTGTGTGTGTGTGTGTGTGTGTGTGTGTCTGTGTGCACTCACCTAGTTGTGCTTGCGGGGGTTGAGCTCTGGCTCTTTGGTCCCGCCTCTCAACTGGTGTACAGATTCCTGAGCCTACTGGGCTCTATCATATCTACATTTGAAGCTGAGTATGGAGTCAGCCTCCACCACATCACTGCCTAATGCATTCCACCTGTTAACTACTCTGACACTGAAAAAGTTCTTTCAAATGTCTCTGAGGCTCATTTGGTACTCAGTTTCCACCTGAGTCCATCTTTGGGTATTCGCGTTCCACCTGTGCTAACCAGTTTATCTTTATCTACCCTGTCAATTCCTCTAGGAATTTTATAAGTAGTGATCATGTCTCCCTGAGCGCTCCTGTCTTCCAGTGTCGTGAGGTTCACATCAGCTCGACCCTACAGATACAAATAGTAACTACACTTACAAATTACCAAGCCGTAGCCGACAGCAGCTGACTAATGTTTACCTGAGTTTACCTGAAACCCACTAACACTAGTGGCCTCGATGAGGACAGGAAGCCGGAGGCTTGTTGAAGGTCCCCCCCATTAGCCTTGATGATCTTTTCCAGCTGTACTTTAAATGTCAACAAAGTTTTGGCCTTTACGACTTCGGCGGGTAGGCGGTTCCGTGGGTTAATAACCCTGTGGGTGACAAAGGATCCACTAGTCCTCCATTGTGGCTTGTTGAGCTTGAAACCCTTGTTTATTGTTTGTGTTACATCTGACCTTATGAAGAAATTTTCCGGATCAACATCCACCAAATTGTTCAGTATTTTACAGATTTATAATAGGATCCCGACCCTGTCATGCCTGGTTTGTAGTGTTGTTGACTCGGTGGCCCTCAACCGGTCCTGGTACCTGAGTTACCTTACCTTACCTTGAGGTTACCTTGAGGTGCTTCCGGGGCTTAGTGTCCCCGCGGCCCGTTACCTTAGCTCTGGAACTATTTTTGTTGCCCGGTGTTGCACTTTATCCAGAGTAGTTGTGTCCTTCTGAAGATGTGGTCTCCTTGCTGGGATACATTAATCCAGATGGAGGATTAGAGATTTCAGAGAGATTAAATCACCAGAGATTTATACAATTAAATCACTACCTTCTTTTCCTTAAAGTCAAAGGTACGCTTAATTATTCCCAGTGTTTGGTTAGTTTTTTTATATTGATGCTCCTTCCTGATGGGCAACTTTCCCTGAGTGGTGGATGTTGACTCCAAGGTCCTTATCTTCATCAGTCTCCTGTAATGTAATGCCATTAATTTAGTAGTTGTGGCGTGGGTGCGTGCACGTGTGAGTGTGTGTGTGTGTGTGTGTGTGTGTGTGTGTGTGTGTGTGTGTGTGTGTGTGTGTGTGTGTGTGTGTGTACTCACCTATTTGTACTCACCTATTTGTGCTTGCGGGGGTTGAGCTTTGGCTCTTTGGTCCCGCCTCTCAACTGTCAATCAACTGGTGTACAGATTCCTGAGCCTACGGGGCTCTATCATATCTACATTTAAAACTGTGTATGGAGTCAGCCTCCACCACATCACTGCCTAATGCATTCCATCCGTTAACTACTCTGACACTGAAAAAGTTCCTTCTAACGTCTCTGTGGCTCATGTGGGTACTCAGTTTCCACCTGTGTCCCCTTGTTCACGTCCCACCAGTGTTGAACAGTTTATCCTTGTGTGTGTGTGTGTGTGTGTGTGTGTGTGTGTGTGTGTGTGTGTGTGTGTGTGTGTGTGTGTGTGTGTGTGTGTATGTATGTATGTGTGTGTGTGTCTTGTGTGTGTGTACTCGTCTAATTGTGCTTGCAGGGGTTAAGCTTTGGCTCTTTGGTCACGCCTCTCAACTGTCAATCAACTGGTGTACAGATTCCTGAGCCGACTGAGCTCTATCATGTCTACATTTGAAACTGTGTGTGAGTGTGTGTATGTGTGTGTGTGTGTGTGTGTGTGTGTGTGTGTGTGTGTGTGTGTGTGACAGGAAGCCAGTGGCTTGTTCACTCAATGCAGTCAGCCCATAGCTGAATGGGTCCCGATTCGATTTATTCCCATAAGGAGACGTTTGGGCACGCTTCCTTACACCTGATGCATCTGTTCACTTAGCAGTAAATAGATACCTGGAAGTTATTCGACTCTTGTGGGTTTCATTTAAGCAAGGTTTGTTGTTCTAGAGAAGCCTTATACCTAATGCCTCTGTTGACCTAATAGTAAATAGGTACCCTGGATTTAGGGATTTAGGCGGTATTGTGAAGGTTAAGCCTTAGGCCTAGTATCATCTCATTAAGGCTACTAGGCTTCGTATGCTTGATAATTGCGTGAAACAAAAATAGTAAATATATTCTCTTAACAGTCACCCCTTCATACGGTTTCATTTTTTGTAATTCCCAATTTTAGAAAGAATGTATTTTAGGGGTGACTCAAGAAAATATATTTCCATACAGAGGCATTGTGTGCCTCGATCCGTTAAGACGTCTTCCCTCCGATTCCATTTTTCTCGATGTTCTTCAAAATAGTTTTGTAATGATTAAAAGCCTTACTAGTATTTTGTAATGTAAAATCAAAATGTACAGTGTAGATGCCTATAATTTTTGTTAAACTATACAAATAAAACAGGAAATGCTGAAGCAAAAAAAAAAAAAAGTTTTTTCTACTGTTGAAAACTGCTTTCTCAAAAAGTTTATTACAAATGCAATCAGATGCAACCAATTATACAGCAGACCTAGTACAAGGACATGGATGTATGTAGTGAATTGCATAAACACACAGGGTGCATAAACACACAGTGAGTATAAACACACATGGTGCATAAACACACAGGGTGCATAAACACACAGGGTGTATAAACACACAGGGTGCATAAACACACAGGGTGTATAAACACACAGGGTGTATAAACACACAGGGTGCATAAACACACAGGGTGTATAAACACACAGGGTGTATAAACACACAGGGTGCATAAACACACAGGGTGTATAAACACACAGGGTGCATAAACACACAGGGTGTATAAACACACAGGGTGTATAAACACACAAGGTGTATAAACACACAGGGTGTATAAACTCATAGGGTGTATAAACACACAAGGTGTATAAACACGCAGGGTGTTTAAACATTCAAGGAAATCAACACACCGGGGCGCATAATCACACATACATAGTGGGGGGGGGGGCCCTAGCTGCTGATTAGACAGCGCTCTAGGGTCGTAGTCCTAAAAGCCCGGGTTCGATCCCTAGCAGAACAGAAACTAAAGGGTACAGTTTCTTTCACCCTGGTGCCTATGTTCACCTAGCAGTAAATAGGCACCTTTGAGTTAGACAGCTGCTACGAGCTGCTTCCTGAGGATGTATGTGTGTACTTACCTAGTTGTACTTACCTAGTTGTGCTTGCGGGGGTTGAGCTCTGGCTCTTTGGTACCGCCTCTCAACGGTCAACAATATACAGGTTCCTGAGCCTTTTGGGCTCTATCATATCCACACTTGAAGCTGAGTAGGGAGTCACCCTCCACCACGTCACTTCCTGACGCATTCCATTTGTCTACTATTCTTACACTGAAAAAAATCTTTCTGACGCATGCGATGAGTCACAATAACGTGGCTGAAGTATGTTGACCAGACCACACACTAGAAGGTGACCGGACGACGACGTTTCGGTCCGTCCTGGACCATTCTCAAGTCGATTGTAATGAAGGTGATTGCGATTGTGATTGTGATTGTGATGATTGTTAGGTCACGTTCTAACAAGCGTGACCTAACATAAGCTTACCCTTCCATTTATCTTTCTTTCTCTTTCCTTTTCTTTTTCTTTTTTTCTGTTCATTGTTTTCTCTTACATTCCCTTGCTATCCTCTTCTTATTCCTATTACTGTTCTCTTCTTTTTCCTATTACTATTATTATAGACTGTGGGTTGGTTGGTGTTGTCGTCGTTGATCCTTCTCTATGGACAACCCAACCCACAACTCGGTAGAGTGCTTATACTAAGAGATCACCCTTGGCGCTTCTGGCTCTTGGAGAGGGGCTCAACGTCACACGTTTAGGGGATGCGGCTCCAACACTTAGCCTCGTTGTCACGTGCACACACCCACTCGAGCCGCTGTGACTCCCCACTCTCTCCTTAGGTGATATGATCTCCTCAATCCCCCTTTGACTTATTAGTATTACCTTCTACCCTGTCCACAGCAGTGGTTCCTGGTTCTTTCTCTCTCTCTCTCTCTTCTTCTGTACTATTTCATGGGAAGCCTCACTAGGACAAGGGCAAACACCAGCAAATTGGGATACATTTACTGGACAAAGCACATACACGATACATACACACATATAATAATAATGAATCCTATACTCTATAATATTACAATCAGGTTGCACTCCAACACCATCAGAACTCTATCATCAGCTTATCAAGTGGTATCCTATCTGCTGGTTCACCACCTGATACTATCAACCTCCTCAAGTAGATCAAGTCTACATACACTGTTGCACTATCAGCAAGAGAATATATATATGTATCTATAAATGTGTACAAAGAAAATCAGCATATGAATGCAATAACATATATCAGTATAAATGTTCATTGATACACAACGATGATCAATCGATCACTCTATCAGTCCTCGAACACATACATCTGTAGGTAATCAAGCCTACGACTGTAACTCTAAACTTTAGTGTAAAACACTCCTTGACATAAGAATGCAAACAACCACTCACCTTTCACTGCGTCTTGCACACTAATGACAACCAAACACTATCAACTCCCTACAAGTAATCCACCAGAACTTCCCTTCCACCTCTGCGAGTTCACTACCCTGATATCTTCAGGTTCTTCCGGGCTTCACTACCAGGATCCTCTGCAGCTCCTTCAGGCTGCTATCATGAAGTTTCCTTGTGCAACTACGGTGCTTCACCCTTCTGCTAGGTTCCTCCTCAGCTCTCTTGGCTGCTACACCACCTCTACAGAAGCACGTGACACTCCTCTTCACTGCTTCTCCTCACAGCTCGAGGTCCTCTGCTTCACTACCTTGGAGTCTCATCAATTACCTCATCTAGGCTGGCTTCGAAGTTCTCAGCAACTTCTTCCCCAAAGACAAACCTGCAACCCATCGACACTCCAATAAAATGTTTCCCCTTTAACACATAAACAAAAATATTCACACAATATGTTTGTCTCCAACCTCTATCTGTCCTCTACATACAGTGAGAGTGGACTCCCCCGTTTTGGGCGGGTCCATACTCCACCTCGCCTGGCCGCGGTCCTCACTCGCTGGGAGGGTCTTCCTCCGTCAGGAGCCGGGCTCCCTCAGTCGTCTGTCAGAGCTCAGAGGGGACGGACGTCGCTCCGCGCTCCTCCCTCTCCACTCTCCTATTTCAGGCCTTCTGCCTTATTAAAACATGTCTAACTTATAAATAAACATTGCTACTGTCGCTGGGCACACGACCAACTACAAGCAATCACTATGAACTGGCGTATATCGTGCTTACCACAGATTAACTGGTCGAGGGCGCTCTCCCTCTGACGGCGTCTGGTCACGGCGCTTCCACGGCCCACAATAATGCCTCTGGGCGATTTAATAAACACTTCGTCGACTAGGACTTGAGACCACAACGTTCCCAGCTCGGTTCCACAGCTGGTACGTCTGCACACTTCTCTTCTCTTCGAGATATATCACTAGGGGTTCCCTTCTGGCGGGAGCTCAACGGAGCGCAGCTTTCCCCTGCGATGTCTGGCACTCAAGTGAGGTCAAAGCCCCTCCAGAAGCGAGCCTCACGCCTCCAGCAAAATGTCCACATCTCCTAGCCAGTCATTTATCTGTTTTCTTCTTCATTGCCCATAATCTCAAACTGTTATACATATCCAAGCAACTATTTTACATATGCGTTATCACCTCAATATTTGCTAGACCTTCTAATCAGGTCAGGCTTGATGAATAACTCTCAAGGAGGGAGACTCGTTTCTCCTGCAGGCTGAGATCATAACACTATCCCCTTCTCATTCGGTGGTTATAATAGGAGCTGCCTCGTATGGGCTAATGGGCCCTCTGCCGTTCTTATTCCTACTACTATCCCCTCTACTACACCTTATCGTACCTTTTGCCTTGCTCCTCACCTCTCTCTTGCCTATTTATTGCCTGTATCACCTTCCTCTCCCACCCACACACTTGGTCCGGGAGACATCTCCCGTCACGCAGGGTGCAGTCGCACCTCCACAGATCTCCAGTATCAGCTCTTGATATTGGTAATGGCTCAAAAGGGCCACCACTTACGGGCTATTCATGCCCGTGCCACCTTTTGGGTGGCTTAATCTTTATCAATCAATCTTCCTCTGCCGCCGTATCATGCTGTATGCCGTATCACGGCACAGTGATAATGCAACGCGTTACAAAAATTACGAAATACAATATTTCACGTTTAGGAACGAATAATGATGACGATAAGAGGAAGATTTATAGACTATAGACTATAGCTTATATCTTATTCTATGTCACATAGTTATGAATAATCGAATAAAGGCGGGGGGGGGAGGGGAGGTTATTTAGGAAGAGTGTTTATAAAAATAAACAAGAAATATAGAAAATAGTTTGTCCTCTATGTATTAACTATTAAACTACATCACTTTACAAACACCATTACTTGACGGAGAGAATTTAAGCTTATTTGTAATTATGGAAATAAGTTTATTTTCTCTTTAGCTTATTTTTATTTATGAGTATGATAAAAAAAATGAACTTATTCAAACAAATAAAACAGCTAAACAGATCAGTTTTATCCCAAAATAACAATGAAAATAAATCATGACAAGTCCCTCGAGACAGGAAAAGTGCAAGTGCAAGGATTGGAACTTACAATTGCAACACTTATCAAAAAAACTACAAAACTAATTCTTCGCCCTCGTAAATTTCAACTTAAGGTATAGCTGATAAACTAAAACTATTACCAAAAATATCACATTTAGAGTCACTATCAATAATAAGACTTCCCTTCGTGATCTTCGGAGAAACTAGTCATATTTTTTAAGAGCTGCTTGAATATTTTGTTTGTTTAATTTAGTATTCAGAAAAGGCCTTGATAAATAATGGTTCTGGAGTTGGGTTGTAGAGTTAGTCGACACATCAGCAGTTGACGTAAAAGGCATCGAATTGTCCGGAAACTCGTAACAAAAAAACTTTAGTGCCTCTATCTTCTGGCTGTGATAGGTTTAACAACTTTTCATATTTCATATATTATTGAACTTGAGACCCTGAGACATACTGTTTACATGTCTAGCGATGTCTCCAAGACATGAAATTGAGACCTCGAGACATACTGTTTACATGTCTAGCGATGTCTCCAAGACATGAACTTGAGACCTCGAGATATACTGATGCTTAACTTTTAAAACAAAATATTTATTTACATTCCGGCAGAACTTTAAAATTTTTGGCTTCTTGGTTAACCTGTATTGAGCGGGTGAACAGGAGTCCGGGCTCGCCCCAGGCCTCCTCTGCCTCTTGGGTGACGTTTGTGAAGAGTTAATTAAAACCATTATCAGCCCCCTTTATTCCCTTATTCGCACCACCACCACCACCAACAACACCTGCAAGAACACCTGCAACAACAACACCACCACCACAACCAACATTAACACCCAAAAAAAAAACACAAAACCCACACACACAAAAAACACACACACAAAAACACACACACACACACACACAGCATTTCCTGACATTCTCAGCCCCCTCCCTCCCCCTCCCCCCCCCCCAAGAAGGCAGAAGCGCCAGGAGGCACCAATCCCAGCAGGTGTGTGAAAGTGTTGGAGGAAGACAATACAATACGTGTAGAGTGTATTAGAGCAGCTTGGTGATAATACAACAGGTAGCGTGGCTGGTGCACTCTGCTGAGACAGGTCTCTCAGCACCATCTGTTGGGCGTATGACGCCTTGCGTCATTGTTGCGTATGTCATTATACCAAGTAAAGGGGGGGAGGGGGTGGATGGGGAGGCGGTATTTAGACCTAGTGTCTAGCAAAATGGCGCGCAGCGTAGCATTCACCAATCACATGCTTATATACTCAGTAGCGCCATTATTGCGTACTAAATCATGCGTATATACTCAGTAGTGTCATAATTGCGTACTAAATCATGCGTATATACTCAGTAGTGTCATAATTGCGTACTAAATCATGCGTATATACTCAGTAGTGTCATAATTTCATACTGAATGATGCGCATATACGCCATAGTCTTTAAAGTGCGTACTGAATGATGCGTATATACGCCATACAATCAAGCCAGCCCCCGAGTATGGGATCCAACGTAAACAAAACAAGAAGCAAAAACATTGAGTTGACAAAGGTGTAACAACACCTTACAAGGAAATCTTTTATTTTCTAAAAGCAGCTAACTTACGCTAAAGTTTACCACCGAACTCCTGAAAGTTTACACTGAAGCTTACCTACGAACTCCTCGCAACAAGGAGACTCAGCTTAAATTGCATTTAGGATCTTTTTTTCCCAAGCTGCGAGCTTCCTGTTCCTCCTCGAGCTGCAAGAGACCCCGACCACCAGGACCTGGAGGCATTTACGACATTCACAAACGAAACCTTTACATCTTTCCTTCAGTCACGGCGGCTTTGTTTACTTTTATCAGTTTATGATTATGGACCCGAGGTTGTTATTGTTATAAACATCATTGTATAGTGCTTCGGGGCTCATAAACCGTTTGATAAATGTAAACAAAGCCGCCATGATTGATGGAAAGATGTAAAGGTTTCGTAAGAGCACAACAACAAGCCTTCATAGGTGTTGATCGGGACTGTTGATTAAATACAGGGAAGATGATGCAGAGTTAGCTAGCCAGCTGGTCGGCCAGTCAGCCGGCTGGTCGGCCTGTTAGCCAGCTGGTCGGCCAGTCAGCCGGCTGGTCGGCCTGTTAGCCAGCTGGTCGGCCAGTCAGCCGGCTGGTCGGCCTGTTAGCCAGCTGGTCGGCCAGTCAGCCGGCTGGTCGGCCTGTTAGCCAGCTGGTCGGCCAGTCAGCCGGCTGGTCGGCCTGTTAGCCGGCTGGTCGGCCAGTCAGCCAGCTGGTCGGCCAGTCAGCCGGCTGGTCGGCCAGTTAGCCGGCTGGTCGGCCTGTTAGCCGGCTGGTCGGCCAGTCAGCCAGCTGGTCGGCCAGTCAGCCGGCTGGTCGGCCAGTCAGCCGGCTGGTCGGCCAGTCAGCCGGCTGGTCGGCCAGTCAGCCCACAGGTCGGCCAGTCAGCCGGCTGGTCGGCCAGTCAGCCTACTGGTCGGCCAGTCAGCCTACTGGTCGGCCAGTCAGTCAGCTGGTGGGCCAGTCAGCCTACTGGTCGGCCAGTCAGTCAGCTGGTCGGCCAGTCTGGCGGATTTTAGATCAATTATCGGAGCTAAGTTGTTAGGTTAAGTCGCTTGGTTATGTCAAGTTGAAATTAAGTTAGGTTTGACGCAGCGTGCGCGGCTGAGTCATCAGTATACGAAACCTTTAGGTCTCGGTGAAACTAGCGTCATGTATATACGAAGCCTTCATTTCCGTCAATTCTCTGCTTCCATGACGAAGCTATGCTCAGTCTTCATCAAATTATAATTCAACTTAACACACTTTCTCTCTGAGGCGTGTGTTCAAGAAATGTGTAGATAAGTAGACTGAAATTGTATAATCTACTTCCTGGTGTTCACTTGGGGTATTGAACCATCTACTTCCTGGAGTGGACCTATAGTATCATCTACTTCCTGGTGTTCACTTAGGGTATTGAACCATCTACTTCCTGGAGTGGACCTATAGTATCATCTACTTCCTGGTGTTCACTTAGGGTATTGAACCATCTACTTCCTGGAGTGGACCTATAGTATCATCTACTTCCTGGTGTTCACTTAGGGTATTAATGAAGCTTGAACCTTTTTTTTTGTAAGGGTTTAAGAACGTCAAGATATTAAATGTAATGTTGTAGTTACTTACGAATACAAATACAAATATTTATTCAGGTAAGTACATACATACAAGGTGAGATACAAAAAGTTGATGGATTTATAAATAGAGTTAGTACATACACTGCCTAAAGCCACTATTACGCAAAGCGTTTCGGGCAGGACTTAATTGTGTTTTTCTACTGTTGAAGTTACGTAACATCTACGATAATGAATTTATAAAAAAAATATTATTACCAGCTTAAGAGAAGAGCTCTGACGATGAACATACAGATTATTAAGGAGCCGCTAGAAGACTGGTATGGTACTGGGGCGGCCAGCCACACTGCCATTGGTGCTTGCTGCAGGGCTAAACCACCCAATTGGTTACGCGGTCGTTGGGTATTGATGCTCCAGCTCCCTGGTGTTGCTGCTTGCTGCTCTGGTTTAGACGACCATTAGGTGTTCTCAGCTTAAGGAATGTTATTGGGCGCTGGTTCTTAGTGTACTACACCTGTGGCAGGTGGTGTGGCAGGTGGTGTGGCAGGTGGTGTGGCAGGTGGTGAGGGAGATGGTGAGGCAGGTAACGAGGCGAGTGTATAACAAGGTAACAGAAACACTATACACAGGTAACAAGGCAATATACACACTTAACAAGACGTTATACACAGGCAACCATATAATATACACACAAAAACACTTTACACATACAGAAAATAATAAGCCACACATACACAAGGTTTAAAACAGCTAACCCAACCCTCAAGGGCACTACACACACAGCAAACAATCACTATACACACGGAACAAACACAACCAAAGTTGTAGTTGCAATTTCATTTAATCGTCAACTGGTCCAGCATTACCGCGGAAACAAAAATACAACTTTTAAACCCTAACTGAAAGCTCAGGCGGGGGGGTGGCTCCCCTCCCCCTCCCCCTCGAGTATATAAACAAGGAGTGCCACAGAGAGTGGCTCAGTTGGGTGTCATCAGTGCCAGGTCGTACATTCCAGGTGAGGACCCGAGGAATATACAGGGATATACACCGGGATGTATATACCTCGCTTCTCGGTGTATGTGTACACTGAGAGTTTGGTTTAGTGCTGGTCTATGGGATATAATTGTTGGTTGGTTCAGTATAAACTCTTGGGGTGGCCTTAGCAGCAAGCCTCCAGGGGTTGGTAGGCATTAATCCGAATACCAAAACCAACAAATGTGAGTTTAGGAGCCAAGACACACCCGTGGTGTGTCCTGGGCCCGTGGTGTGTCCTCGGCCTGTGGTGTGTCCTCGGCCCGTGCTGTGTCCTGGGCCCGTGGTGTGTCCTAGGCCCGTGGTGTGTCCTCGGCCCGTGGTGTGTCCTCGGCCCGTGGTGTGTCCTGGGCCCGTGGTGTGTCCTCGGCCTGTGGTGTGTCCTCGGCCCGTGGTGTGTCCTGGGCCCGTGGTGTGTCCTAGGCCCGTGGTGTGTCCTCGGCCCGTGGTGTGTCCTCGGCCCGTGGTGTGTCCTGGGCCCGTGCTGTGTCCTCGGCCCGTGGTGTGTCCTCGGCCCGTGGTGTGTCCTGGGCCCGTGGTGTGTCCTCGGTCCGTGGTGTGTCCTGGGCCCGTGGTGTGTCCTCGGCCCGTGGTGTGTCCTCGGCCTGTGGTGTGTCCTCGGCCCGTGGTGTGTCCTGGGCCCGTGGTGTGTCCTCGGCCCGTGGTGTGTCCTGGGCCCGTGGTGTGTCCTGGGCCCGTGGTGTGTCCTGGGCCCGTGGTGTGTCCTGGGTCCGTGGTGTGTCCTCAGCCCGTGGTGTGTCCGGGGCCCGTGGTGTGTCCTCGGCCCGTGGTGTGTCCTGGGCCCGTGGTGTGTCCTCGGCCTGTGGTGTGTCCTCGGCCCGTGGTGTGTCCTGGGCCCGTGGTGTGTCCTGGGCCCGTGGTGTGTCCTGGGCCCGTGGTGTGTCCTGGGCCCGTGGTGTGTCCTGGGCCCGTGGTGTGTCCTGGGTCCGTGGTGTGTCCTCGGCCCGTGGTGTGTCCTGGGCCCGTGGTGTGTCCTCGGCCCGTGGTGTGTCCTCGGCCCGTGGTGTGTCCTCGGCCCGTGGTGTGTCCTCGGCCCGTGGTGTGTCCTGGGCCCGTGGTGTGTCCTCGGCCCGTGGTGTGTCCTGGGCCCGTGGTGTGTCCTCGGCCCGTGGTGTGTCCTCGGCCCGTGGTGTGTCCTGGGCCCGTGGTGTGTCCTCGGCCCGTGGTGTGTCCTCGGCCCGTGGTGTGTCCTGGGCCCGTGGTGTGTCCTGGGCCCGTGGTGTGTCCTGGGCCCGTGGTGTGTCCTGGGCCCGTGGTGTGTCCTGGGCCCGTGGTGTGTCCTCGGCCCGTGGTGTGTCCTCGGCCCGTGGTGTGTCCTGGGCCCGTGGTGTGTCCTGGGCCCGTGGTGTGTCCTCGGTCCGTGGTGTGTCCTGGGCCCGTGGTGTGTCCTCGGCCCGTGGTGTGTCCTCGGCCTGTGGTGTGTCCTCGGCCCGTGGTGTGTCCTGGGCCCGTGGTGTGTCCTCGGCCCGTGGTGTGTCCTGGGCCCGTGGTGTGTCCTGGGCCCGTGGTGTGTCCTGGGCCCGTGGTGTGTCCTGGGTCCGTGGTGTGTCCTCAGCCCGTGGTGTGTCCGGGGCCCGTGGTGTGTCCTCGGCCCGTGGTGTGTCCTGGGCCCGTGGTGTGTCCTCGGCCTGTGGTGTGTCCTCGGCCCGTGGTGTGTCCTGGGCCCGTGGTGTGTCCTGGGCCCGTGGTGTGTCCTGGGCCCGTGGTGTGTCCTGGGCCCGTGGTGTGTCCTGGGCCCGTGGTGTGTCCTGGGTCCGTGGTGTGTCCTCGGCCCGTGGTGTGTCCTGGGCCCGTGGTGTGTCCTGGGCCCGTGGTGTGTCCTCGGCCCGTGGTGTGTCCTCGGCCCGTGGTGTGTCCTCGGCCCGTGGTGTGTCCTGGGCCCGTGGTGTGTCCTCGGCCCGTGGTGTGTCCTGGGCCCGTGGTGTGTCCTCGGCCCGTGGTGTGTCCTCGGCCCGTGGTGTGTCCTGGGCCCGTGGTGTGTCCTCGGCCCGTGGTGTGTCCTCGGCCCGTGGTGTGTCCTGGGCCCGTGGTGTGTCCTGGGCCCGTGGTGTGTCCTGGGCCCGTGGTGTGTCCTGGGCCCGTGGTGTGTCCTGGGCCCGTGGTGTGTCCTCGGCCCGTGGTGTGTCCTCGGCCCGTGGTGTGTCCTGGGCCCGTGGTGTGTCCTGGACCCGTGGTGTGTCCTCGGCCCGTGGTGTGTCTTGGGCCCGTGGTGTGTCCTAGGCCCGTGGTGTGTCCTCGGCCCGTGGTGTGTCCTGGGCCCGTGGTGTGTCCTGGACCCGTGTTGGGGGCCCAGAACACCACACAGTCAGTGACGGTGTTGAAGTCATCACCACATGCGTGTGGGGGGAGGAAAGGGTGGGAGGGGGGTGACAGAGGGTCAGCTATGGGAAGGGAAGGCTCTCAGCCTCCCAGTAGGACTCTGAAGTCGTCTGTTCCTGTCTCCTCCTGTGTGGAAAAAGACGTTGATAAGCCTTAAGACCAAGACCCAAGAGCCACATCACTAAACATAAACCAACGGACTAATCTTGAGGTCTACCGTTGTCAGCGTTACCAGTACTAACACCTACCTATTCACTCTGGTGTTTATCCGTTCCAAATCGGTCAACATGGGTGCTTCCTCGTTTTCCGCCCTTAGCTTAAGGAATGCATATTGATGACCTCTGGCAGGTCAGTGGGCATAAAGCCCATCAGGTCAGGCCGGGAAGAGCAAGGTCTTTCATGGACCACCTCGTTGTAACATCCCCCAGCCCGTTCTCGCATACAAAGATCCAAGCTCGTTAATCAAGCCGCCAAACCCCCTGTTTATGAATGAAAAGCGGTTTACACACGACTCACAACTGTTGACGTTCGAACACTTCCGGAACAAGTGCTTCACTGACGAATTGTGTTCGAACCACAACGCTGTAAATGCTTCACCCACGTACTACAAATACAAATAATCGCCAACAGAACCTAAACACCTAACCTAACCTATGCCTATATCTGCACAATATGCTAATATAATATAATATTACTTTATATTTGAGAAAATTCCCGTTATGAATGAACAGCATGTTAAAATTTTTGAATGTGTCTGTGGGGTCGACCGCTGTATGGAATGGACTTGAGTCGAGGACAGATCGTGTGTAAATCTTTTTCATTCATAAACAGGGGATTTGGCGGGTGGGTGGAATCACATTTGGGTCTTTGGAGGACGGGCTGCTTCGCTCACGTCCTCTGTTCGAATCACAATTCTATAAATGCTTCATCCACGTACTTCAAATATAAATGATCGCCAACAGAACCTAAACACCTAACCTAACCTAAGCCTAACTATGCATAGAATTTTTATGTTTAATAATATTAGTTTATATATGAGAACAAACCAATTTTTAATACACAGCATGTTGATATTGATGAATGCGTCTGGGGAGGACGGCCGCTGCTTTAACCAGCCTAGTTAACCGTCCTCACACAATGCGAGGACGGGTAGTGTGAGGACGGGTTGCACATCCCTAGGGTATGTCTCTTCATCCCAGTCACATCTTAAGTCCAAATTCAGACACGGAGACGATATGATCCCAGAGGAGGATAAAGACACACAGCACATGTGTTGTCACGGCACATGTGTTGTCACGGCACATGTGTCGTCACGGCACATGTGTCGTCACGGCACATGTGTCGTCACGGCACATGTGTCGTCACGGCACATGTGTCGTCACGGCACATGTTTGGGCGTGAGGTAGACAAGTGCAATTTAAGATGTGGTCTCCTTCTTGTTTTGTTTTTGAGTCACGGACTCGTTTGAAAATTTGGAGAAAGCTATGGACCTCCTCCTTAGAAAGATGCACATAAACACAGTCTTGCAAATAATTTATATAGTTGATTTCATTTAAAACTGATTTGCATCGTAGAGTGTGTATGACGCTTTCACCAACCCTTCTCTGAAGCCCTTCAATGGACCCCATGGGGGCCATAGAGCACATAGGTTAAGTTAGAGTGCTCTACACTCTACACAACGGGAGGACACACATGTGTCTCTCGCTGATTGGGTCACCTCGCTGATCTGGTCACCCACTAAGGTCACCAGGCCTCCAGCCCAACACCAAATCAAACTGCAACAACAATTAGCAATGCAAGCATCAATTTTATTATCTAAGTCCCGCTTCTATTATGTAATGCTTATTAGCTTAATGTCCCCATGTGGTTGAGACAGGTGGCGCCACCGCCGGCGTCCGCCACCTGGTGGACGGGGGAACGTTTTACCGTCATTCTCCTGCTGTCATTACTTTCCCTTTCATAATAGTGTTACGTCTCTCGACTTCCGCCTCTGACATTCCTTTAAGTCATTGTGTAAGGAGAGCAGGTAAACCAGAAGGTAAAGGTGGGTATAGTATACCGCCTACCCTCTCCCTGCGGCCAGCCATCCTCTCACTCAAGACAGTAGTTTGAAGGCATAGCTTTCCTTCAAGCGCGCCTTGCTGCTTTCAGTAATCATTGCACCACTCACCTTCACTGTCGCTGATCACTGAGGTGTACTGTCGACTCCAGGAAGATGTAACTTGGTGGGTATACACGGAGAGTTTACATATAGTCTCGGCCGTGTTTAAGAAATAGTAAGACACGTTCCTGCAGGAAATGTTGGATCTATGGGTCACCTCAAGCAACAGCCTGTTGGACCAAGTTATCACAAGTCAACCTGGCCTCAGGCCGGGTTTGGTGAGTACAAGAACTACCAGAACCTGCTACAGGTATACTAAAGAAGTATACTTACTGGTTGGCCAGTTACGTAATGTTGAAGCCTTAGTTGCTCTCTTGCGGTTATTAAGGGTAGTTCAGGAAAAATGTAAAGTGGGGGTGGGACATTTGACAAGCCGTCAGCGTCCTGCCCCTGTCGAGGCCACTAGAAAGGGAGATGGCGGCCCTCAGGTAAATTCAGGTAAACATTGGTGAGTGGACAGACCATCTGGCGGTGGCAAATGTGAGTTACTGGCTAATGATGTCTGTGGTCACTGTCACCCCTTCTCTTCTCCACAATAATAATGGATGAATTCGCATTTATGGCAACGTTTAACAGCTGGTGCTGGAGTGTCATGAGGTGCCACACGTGTGGCACCGATTCAGAATCGGTGTTGGGGGCTGCTGCAACGAATCGCACCCATGAAAAAGCCCATCACAGTCCTTGCTCGCGGACAATCCAATTTCCCATCCACGCAAAGTTTCAGAATCCAAGCTGTGTCCTATGGAGAGCAGGAGGGGCCTCGTAGCCTGGTGGATAGCGCGCAGGACTCGTAATTCTGTGGCGCGGGTTCGATTCCCGCACGAGGCAGAAACAAATGGGCAAAGTTTCTTTCACCCTGAATGCCCCTGTTACCTAGCAGTAAATAGGTACCTGGGAGTTAGTCAGCTGTCACGGGCTGCTTCCTGGGGGTGGAGGCCTGGTCGAGGACCGGGCCGCGGGGACACTAAAAGCCCCGAAATCATCTCAAGATAACCTCAAGAAGATATGCGCTGGGATCGGACGCGGCTTGGGCGAGCAGAGCCTGAGGACAGGCTGCAGCCCCGCCACAAGTCTCCAGACGCTGGTAAGGAAGGCAAGAAAATACAAGTGTTTCTCTCGAGGTGTCTACAAGGGAAAGAATGTTTGCTAATGTCCATTTATGATATAAAACCCATTTTTGACCAACTTCAGGTATAATGGTATATATCCTACGATGGTGAACACTATTCCTATATGCCCTGAGCGGCGAGTGTGGCCTCCTATACAATTGGTTTCTGTTGGTTAGAAACCGGTTTTGTGTCATCTACAGAGGTCGGCACTTGTAGGGCCGCCCTCTGTGTGGAGGCTAAAGGCTTCACCCTGAACCTCATACTAAAATCTTAGCTCACGAAAGCTGTTTGAATTCCACATTGCCTTTTATGGCCGATTATTTTTAATTAATTTTTTGTTTCCTTTTTACTCGTTACAAGTGTGAAGTAATTTATACAATGGAGAGACTATAAAAAAAATTTTTATGTGAGTGAAATATATCGATATTTATATTTAAATTTTATAAATTTTGCCCCGAGGGGCGAGTTTATTGGGCAGTGCCACTCATCCTGTGAGTGGACACACCGCCATAGCAGCATGAACAACACTCCCCAAAAGGAAGAAAACCCGCTGGGTTGTTCATCCTATCACTTGTACCCAGACACAGCTGGGACTTGCTTAACTGTCTCAAGTGAACAGCTCCTCAAACAAGAAGATTAACATCTATCAACCCTTAAAAGCTTACGTTATCTTGCGGGTGCAAAATGGGGAAATCTTTTAAGAACAGTATCAATATTTGACAAAAAGTGTTTTCCTAACTCATTCAATGTGGGGTTTATTATTCTACACATATTTCTGATGTCTCTCAGGTGTTCACATTCATGTAGATAGTGGTCAAGGCGGTGTCCGTCACTCTCATCACAGATTCTGCAACTTCGCTGATCAACTGTTGTTTCCATGGAGATATGGAATGGAAACAACAGTTGATCAGCGAAGTTGTAGAATCTGTGGTGAGAGTGATGGACACCGCCTTGACCACTATCTACGTGAATGTGAACACCTGAGAGACATCAAAAGTATGTGTAGAATAATAAACCCCACATGGAATGAAAGGGTCGGATGAATGGTGGAAAAGGTGGGGGGGAGGGGGGTAATGGGAGGTAAGGCGATGTGGGGTTGGGAGGGAGTGGGGGGCTGAGAGGGGTGAAGGATGCATGGGAGAGGTGTTGAACGAGATATGGTGGGTGTTGAAGGTGGAGGTGATGAATCACATCGACCAACCCGTCCTAGACTCAAGTCCATTCCATCCAGCCGTCGACCCCACAGACGCATTCATAAATTTTTACATGCTGTTCATTCAAAATCCATTTTTTTCAAATATAAATTAATATTATAGTATATTAGTATATTGTGCATATATAGGCATAGGTTAGGTTAGATGTTTAGGTTCTGTTGGCGATTATTTGGTTTTGTAGTAAGTGGGTGAAGCATTTAATTACAGCGTTGTGGTTCCAACAAAATTCGTCAGTGAATTTGACGGAACAACTGCTTCGTCAGAAGCAGTTGTTCCAAAGTGTTCGAACGTCAACAGTTGTGAGTCGTTTGTAAACAGTTTTTTATTCATAAATAGGGGGTTTGGCGGGTGTATGGAATGGTCTTTGGGGTCTTTGTTTGAAGGACGGGCTGCATCGATGACCTTGAACAGACTCACTGAACCTTCTGAACCAGGATTTATGAAGCATTTACGCAATCATTGACGAAACCTGTACATCTTTCATCGATCATGGGAGCTTTGTTTACATATATTAAATAGCTTATGAGCCCCGAAGTATTGTTAGGTTATTTATAACAATAACGACCTCGGGTTGTGAAGTTCCCAAACTCGTAAACTGTTTAATAAATACAAAGCCGCCATGATTACGGGAAGATGAATAGGTTTCGTAAGGGGGTTGCTTAAATGCTTGAAGGATCCTGACCCACTGACACAATGTTCTGATTATTTTTTGCAGTTCAGGCAGTGCATGATTCAGTTTGGGTGAGTGAGTGTGTGTGTGTGTGTGTGTGTGTGTGTGTGTGTGTGTGTGTGTGTGTGAGTGTGTGTGTGTGTGTGTGTGTGTGTGTGTGTGTGTGTGTGTATGTGTGTGTGTAACCTCTGGGTCTGGGTTCTTTTGTATAATTATTTGGGCATGTCCGGTGATGGCTGATCCTTGGGTTTCCCAACCAGGAGCCCCTCGCCTGCCACCCGCTGCAACCTGTCGATCGAGTGGGGTCGAAAATAAGAGACAAATCTTCGTTTTATATATATATAATTATTAGTATTATTTTATATATAATAATTATTATGAGTATTTAGTGTTCAGTGAGAAACCACAAGGTCTCCTCTGAATACTTTATATTTTCTTCTCCGAGGCTATGGGTCCTCCACATTGGCACCAGAGGTGGTACCCTCACTATATATATATATATATATATATATATATATATATATATATATATATATATATATATATATATATATATATATATATATAATATTTCGTGTATATTATTATTATTGAGAAAATCCATAGGAGCCGCGGTGAGGGTTCGAACCTATACTCTGGGGTGCGCCCAAGCACACGCCCCAGACAACTAAGCCACGACGTGGTCAAAAGATTGCAACCTGGAATTGTTCTGAATCCACGAGGGTTCAGAAGCCAGAGTGCCAGAGCGCACTCTGGCTCTGTCGTCCAGGAATTGAAGAGCGTAGACGGTGGAACTCCTGTACGACTGCCAGAGTGCCTGGGAGGGGGGGGGGAGGAGGACCTGATTGGGCTTCAGTAGAAGCCTCTAGACCCCCCCCCCCATCCCTAGAGGTTTCAGTTGAGTCCCATGTTGCCTTACTTTTAGCATGTCGTGGCCGAGTTGGTTAGGGCGTATACTTGGGAGTACCCAGTGTCTGGGTTCGAATCCTCGTCTTGGCTTCCACTGGATTTTCTCTTTATATATATTATTATATACATTATATTAGTATATATTATTATTGCAAAATGCCGCTGACTTACAAAATCATTAGAATAGCTAGAGGCTTAATTGCTTTCAGTGCATAAAATTCACCATTTCACTTTCACTGCATGAAGCGAGACCGTCGCTTCATGCAGGTCGGCGTTCAATCCCCGACCGTCCAAGTGGTTGGATACCATTCCTTCCCCACCCCCGTCCCATCCCAGATCCTTATCCTGACCGCTTCTAAGTGCTATATAATCGTAATAGTTTGGCGCTTTCCCCTGATAATTGCTTCCTTCCTGTGGCCTCCTGCGTCTTACCGACCAAGAGAGGAGAAAGCCGTAAGGTCCCTTATTACTGAGGGATGCTGGTCTCTTGGGTCGACCAAACACCAGGTAAGAAAATCTTTGGAGCAGGACTGCGGGATCGAACTGACGTCCAAGGAATTCAATCCAGATGCTTGTTCCGGGACCATGGGTGTAGGCTTGGGTCTGAAGGGACCCTCGGGAAGCTTTTGCTGGTTCGATTCTCCCCCTTTCAGCAGCTCCAATCATTTCTCTACGATATGTCATGCTGTTGGGGGTTATATATTGTAAATAGTTAGCATGTTTCTGTCAGTGGGTCTAGTTTCCTGAGACAGTACTCTGGTATGTTGCTTTATGTGGGTACTCTCGTATGTTGCTTTACGTGGGTACTCTGGTATGTTGCTTTTCGTGGGTACACTGGTATGTTGCTTTACGTGGGTACTCTGGTATGTTGCTTTACGTGGGTACTCTGGTATGTTGCTTTACGTGGGTACTCTGGTATGTTGCTTTACGTGGGTACTCTGGTATGTTGCTTTACGTGGGTAATCTGGTATGTTGCTTTACGTGGGTACTCTGGTATGTTGCTTTACGTGGGTACTCTGGTATGTTGCTTTATGTGGGTACTCTCGTATGTTGCTTTACGTGGGTACTCTGATATGTTGCTTTACGTGGGTACTCTGATATGTTGCTTTACGTGGGTACTCTCGTATGTTGCTTTACGTGGGTACTCTCGTATGTTGCTTTACGTGGGTACTCTGGTATGTTGCTTTACGTGGGTACTCTCGTATGTTGCTTTACGTGGGTACTCTGATATGTTGCTTTACGTGGGTACTCTGATATGTTGCTTTACGTGGGTACTCTCGTATGTTGCTTTACGTGGGTACTCTCGTATGTTGCTTTACGTGGGTACACTGGTATGTTGCTTTACGTGGGTACTCTGGTATGTTGCTTTACGTGGGTACTCTGGTATGTTGCTTTACGTGGGTACTCTGGTATGTTGCTTTACGTGGGTACTCTGGTTTGTTGCTTTACGTGGGTACTCTGATATGTTGCTTTACGTGGGTACTCTCGTATGTTGCTTTACGTGGGTACTCTGGTATGTTGCTTTACGTGGGTACTCTGGTATGTTGCTTTATGTGGGTGCTCTGGTATGTTGCTTTACGTGGGTACTCTGGTATGTTGCTTTACGTGGGTACTCTCGTATGTTGCTTTACGTGGGTACTCTGGTATGTTGCTTTACGTGGGTACTCTGGTATGTTGCTTTACGTGGGTACTCTGATATGTTGCTTTACGTGGGTACTCTGGTATGTTGCTTTACGTGGGTACTCTGGTATGTTGCTTTACGTGGGTACTCTGGTTAGTATCAGAGTACTCCCGTAAAGTAACTGACCATAGTACTGTCCCAGGAAACTGTAAACTGCGTGTTGACTGGTGTTGTAAACTGCGTGTTGACTGGTGATGTAAACTGCGTGTTGACTGGTGTTGTAAACTGCGTGTTGACTGGTGGTGTAAACTGCGTGTTGATTGGTGTTGTAAACTGCGTGTTGACTGGTGGTGTAAACTGCGTGTTGACTGGTGTTGTAAACTGCGTGTTGATTGGTGATGTAAACTGCGTGTTGACAGGTGTTGTAAACTGCGTGTTGACTGGTGTTGTAAACTGCGTGTTGACTGGTGTTGTAAACTGCGTGTTATCTGGTGATGTAAACAGCGTGTTGACTGGTGGTGTAAACTGCCCGGGGTACCAGACAGGCCTGGTAATAACGAAGAGTCAAACCTGCCATAATATGTGAGAGAGTGACCATATATATATACCTACGTAAATATGTAACCTACCAAAATTACTTCCTCATACACAGCCGTACTTGTGGTTGACCTGAAACCCCACTTACCATGGCTACCATTCATCATTTACGCATTCATTTACGCTTCTATTTACACCACCATTTACACCACATTTACGACACCTGTGCAAACTTTCCTCTAATCATGGCTGCTTTTTAATTACCAATTTATACGCCCCTTTTGAGAAACTTCACAACCCAAGGTTGTTACTGTAATTATCCACAACCTCGTAGTGCTTCGGAGGCCATAAACTGCATATTTATTGTTAACAAAAAGCGCCATAATATGAAAACAAATGTTTAGGTTTACTTTCTACATTAACTCTCAATTTCCATCTTTCTACCAATATCTACCTGCAGCAGTTGAAAGGTAGATTATGTAGATTATTATCAGGAGGGGACACTAAGCCGGCATGACCATACAGCACTTGGACGGGATACGTGGACAAGGAGCTGGGATATGAGGAGGAGGAGCAGGGATATGAGGAGAAGGAGCTGGGATATGAGGAGAAGCAGCTGGGATATGAGGAGCTGGGAATATGAGAAGCTGGGATATCAGGAGGAGCTGGGATATGAGAAGGAGAAGCTGAGATATGAGGAGAAGCAGCTGGGATATGAGGAGCTGGGATATGAGGAGGAGCTGGGATATAAGGAAAAGGAGCTGGGAAATGAGGGGGGAGCTGGGATATGAGGAGGAGTTGGGATGTGAGGAGAGGGAGCTGGAATATGAGGAGCTGGGATGTGAGGAGCTGGAATATGAGAAACTGGGATATGAGGAGCTGGGATATGCGAAGCTGGGATATGCGGAGAATGACCTGAGATATGAGGAGCTGGGATATGATGACCTGGGATATGAGAATGAGCTGGGATATGAGGAGAAGGAGCTGGGATATGAGGAGCTAGGATGAGAAGCTGGGATATGATAAGGAGCTGGGATATGGGAAGGAGCTGGGATAGGAGGAGCTGGGATATGAAGGTGAGCTGGGATATGAGAAGTTGGGATATGAGAAGCTGGGATTTGCGGAGAATAACCTGGGATATGAGAAGGAGCTGAGATATGAGGACAAGGAGCTGGGATATGCGGAGAATGACCTGAGATATGACGAGGAGCTGGGATATGAGCTGAAGAAGCTAGGATATAAGGAGGAGCTGGGATACAAGGAGGAACTGGGATATGAGGTGGAGCTGGGATGTGAGGAGAAGGAGGTAGGATATGAGAAGCTGGGATATGAGGACAAGGAGCTGGGATATGAGGAGCTGAGATATGAGGAGAAGGAGCTGGGATATGATGAGAAGGAGCTGGGATATGAGAGGAAGGAGCTGGGATAGGCGGAGTGAAGGAACAGTGCCTAACCACTTGGACCATCGAGGATCGAACGCCGACCTTTGTGTGATACATTTCTTGAAAACTTTTGATAAGATTCCTCATTAAATGTCTTGCCGAGGCTATATAAAACACCAGGTTATATAAATATATTAATTTGGGTGGAACTATAACTGATTACTTGATCAATCAGTTGATGATAAAACTACCTCATCAAAGATTTCTTGTAAAGATAAGAATGCTGGGTATAGCCCGTCTCAGGTGATGATATTGATGTTAAATAGTAGCCTGACTTCATCGGGTAGACGGTTCCATGTGTTCATGACCCTGTGGGTTAAAAACGCGTTTTCTGTTTTCTGTCCTGTATTGTGGCTTGTTCAGCTTGAAGCTGTTGCTCCTTGTGTTACAGCTCACCTTGTACAGAAGTGATCTGCATCAATATCCTTCAAACTGTTCAGTATTTAAAAAGGTTGTGATGATTTTGATTTGATTGTTGCCGCCGGAGGCGGCTAGTTTATTGTGCACCTCATACCCATCCTGAGTATGGGGTGCACCCATACTTAGAGGTGGGTATGGGGTGCTCATCATACTAAACTCACAGAGTGAGCTTAGATTTATCTCTAAATGGCTCAATTTTACTACAATCCAAGATATAGTGTTCGAGTGTGTGTCCCTGTCTTTGTCCACACACTTTACACTTTACTTCATCTAGATCCCTATACAAGCCGAACTGCCAGAGATACTTGTAGCCAAGTCTTATACGAGCTGTGACAACGTCTGTTAGCCTACTTACTTTGTTACTTGCCCCATACACATGTTTTACTTCACATATTTCATTGTGATGAACAATGGACCTGCTA
Organism: Procambarus clarkii; assembly: GCF_040958095.1. NCBI lineage: Eukaryota > Metazoa > Arthropoda > Malacostraca > Decapoda > Cambaridae > Procambarus > Procambarus clarkii. The sequence continues at coordinate 3,949,789 of NC_091197.1, read as the reverse complement.
GTTCTAGTTTGTACTGTTCTACTTTCTTCAAATCCATCCAGGAGTTCTCGTCTAATGACACTTTTAAGGGACTTATTTGATAACTCAAGATTCCGTTCAATACTGTCATTATTTACTGCAGCCTTAGCAAGGGCGTCAACTTTGTCATGTTCCTGCAGGCCAATGTGAGAAGGAATTCACAACATTTTTATATTTACCCTCTTGCTAAGTATGCTTATATATCTACGTCTAGCTTCCAAGACAAGCACGTTATTACTTGATTGCAAACTGTTTATTGCTCGTAGTGAGGAAAGGGAGTCGGAAATAATTAAGCTGTCTACTTCAGTGTTGTCAATAATTTCGAGTGATGAGATCAGCTCTATCCTGTCTGGTGTTGCAGTGTTGTTAGCCTTGAGGCTCCTCGATTCAACCTTTCCTGGTAGAGGAGTCGCCTTAGTTCTTGGAAGATTTTTGTCCCTCTGTGTCTAACTTTCTCCAAAGCAGATATGTCTTCCTGAAGAGGTCGTCTCCAAGCCTGGATGCCTTAGTCTAAATGGGGACGCGTGCGAGACCTGTACAGTTGAATAATAACTAACTCAAACTTTCTGTAACAAGAGCTCAGTTTGAGAGCAGGTTTCCGAATACATTTTTTGTTTTGTTTTTGTTTTTAACAGTTGAGAAACGGTGTTATGTGTAACACAGCGAGGTTGGTGGTGTTGGTGTCTGCTGTTGTCGTCACGTCCACCCCGCAGGTCTACAGCAGCAGCAGCAGCAGCAGCAGCGTCGCCGGTGGTGGTGGTGGGGGCGGCCAGGCTGTGGCTATCATCTACAAGGGCGGAATACGCCAGGCTGGGAACATCATTCTCGGAGGTGGAGCTGGCCAAACAGCAGCCGTCATCAATGGAGGTGGAGTAAGAGAGTCAAGAGGCATCATCAGCGGGGGTTTCATAGGCCACTCAGGAGGCGTCCTCAACGGGGGTGGCATAAGCCACTCAGGAGGCGTCCTCAACGGGGGTGGCATAAGCCACTCAGGAGGCGTCATCAGCGGGGGTGGCACAAGCCAGCCAGGACCCACCTATGGTGGTGGGGCAGGTGATATCCTCCTCGGACCGGAGTCCGACCAAAGCCTGGGTCAAGGCTTTGGCTTTTCAGAGGTTAGTGACGCGTTATTCAATCATACCTGGAGAAATTACATGTTTATACCACGTCTATATTATTTGTGTTTAAACAGGTTGTGCATTAGGCATAGACACAGAGTTCTCCCATATTAACAGGAATTTGATGTAAGAACGTGAGTAGCCCCTCACTAACTCTAGTTGCCCTTGGGAGGTGGTGATCTTTGGGGGGTATAAATGCCCCGAAATTACCATCTTTTTTAAGGGTCTGAGTTGTGGTGCAGTGGGTTAAAGACGTACCAGTTATGCCAGTTGCTGTAAGGCTTCTGTGCTGGCTAGGGTTCGAATCTCCTGGTGGGAAAGTGTTCTAAGGTTGTATAACTTCTCTTGCGTGTTTAGGCAAGTTGTGCATTATATATATATATATATATATATATATATATATATATATATATATATATATATATATATATATATATATATATATATATATATATATATGCAAAGAGGCTTTTGCATTAATATATTGATTATTTTAGATCTTAATCCTGTTCCATATGTCATATTTGAGAGGAAAGTTTGTCATTATGTTTCATAATTGTTGTCAACGACTAAATATCGCAGTTCTCCCTCGTGCCCCGTTTTATACATCCGAAATTTGAATTTTATTTCATTTCATGCTTCTTGAGGGAGATCTCCATGATGGAAGGGGTTATTAGGACAGTATAAGACAGCATTAACATAGCATTAGAGCATAATTAAATCGGTATAAAATAGCATTATGGCAGAATTAGAACAACATTGAGAGTATAGGGCATCGTTAAGCCAGAATTAGACAGCAATAAGACGATATTAACATACTGCATCCCTCCCTAGGTTCAGTCCTTCAACGATGCAGTTTCTCTGAACGGCTTGTTTGGCGTTCCTGGCGGCGGCTTAGGCAGAGGAGGAGGAGGAGGAGGAAGAGGAGGAGGAGGAGGAAGAGGAGGAGGAGGAGGAGGAGGAGGAGGAGAAGGAGGAGGGTGCCAGGCCAGTGTTGAGGTGTCAATAGTGACAGCCACTCGCCTGGTGCCGACCACAGTCATCAGCACCAGGACCCGGGCCATCCCCACTACCGTCTTCAAGCACATCACCGAAACCCGGATTTACCCGACCACGCTCGTCCACAGGGACGTTGTCACCTCCGTCGTCCCCCCCATCATCCAGACGCAGACGCAGGTGAGTCTGGGGGAGGAACCTGACGCAGGTGAGTCTGGGGGAGGAACCTGGTTCAGATGGGCTAGTGAGAATGGGGACAATAGGGAAAGTATATTAAGTGGGACAGAAGTAGGCCAGAGAGAGCAAGGGACAGGTAGATGGGTCAAGAGGAAAAGGGAATTCAGAGGGTGCAGGCGGCCAGTTGGGAGAGAAAGAGAGAGAGAGAGAGAGAGAGAGAGAGAGAGAGAGAGAGAGAGAGAGAGAGAGAGAGAGAGAGAGAGACAGAGAGAGATTGAGACAGAGAGTGAGAGAGAGAGAGACAGAGAGAGACAGAGAGAGACAGAGAGAGAGAGAGAGAGAGAGAGAGAGAGAGAGAGAGAGAGAGAGAGAGAGAGAGAGAGAGATCAAGTGAAGGTACATCCTATCCTCACGCTTATTCCACCGCAAATTCTACGCTTCTGGCGACACAAAACCACTACATATTAGACGCTTGACAAATCGTGAGAACGGATGACTCTTGAAGGCAAAGGCAGGCGAGAAACTGATCACGTGAAGTTGCAGAATAATTCTCGATGATCACGTGAAGTTGCAGAATAATTCTCGATGATCACGTGAAGTTGCAGAATAATCCTCGATGATCACGTGAAGTTGCAGAATAATCCTCGATGATCACGTGAAGTTGCAGAATAATCCTCGATGATCACGTGAAGTTGCAGAATAATCCTCGATGATCTCGTGAAGTTGCAGAATAATACTCGATGATCACGTGAACTTGCAGAATAATCCTCGATGATCACGTGAAGTTGCAGAATAATCCTCGATGATCACGTGAACTTGCAGAATAATCCTCGATGATCACGTGAACTTGCAGAATAATCCTCGATGATCACGTGAAGTTGCAGAATAATACTCGATGATCACGTGAACTTGCAGAATAATCCTCGATGATCTCGTGAAGTTGCAGAATAATCCTCGATGATCACGTGAAGTTGCAGAATAATCCTCGATGATCACGTGAAGTTGCAGAATAATCCTCGATGATCACGTGAAGTTGCAGAATAATACTCGATGATCACGTGAAGTTGCAGAATAATCCTCGATGATCACGTGAAGTTGCAGAATAATCCTCGATGCCCATAAGAACAACGCGACATTTATCATTTCGACGTTCCGAGCCGACCTTCTCAATGATACCTGACAAGTTGGTCCTGATATGAGTACTGTTTCAAAACCACTATTTACCCAGGTATTTTTTCCTGAATCTTAAATAATCCAGTTTATAGGAATTTATCCTGCATGTTGAGACTTATCCTACGTGTACCAAATTTGAGACCAAAACAACACAAGAGACGCAACACACCACAGGAGATACAACACAACACGAGAGATGCAACACACCATGTTGCCTGATAGAGCGAAAAAGAGCAGTAGTAATAGTAGACATTAAGGAGCAAACAGGGTCCAGTCCGGCGGAGAGGAGACAAGGACAAAAACGCAATTAATGAGATCCTTAAAGGGGTAAATATGGAGAGGGCTGACCAGAATATTGAAAAGGTTTTTCAGGCTTGGACAGTACAACAAGGACAGAAACCGACTGATAAAGGTATAATATTCACAAGCAAGAACACAAAAGAGGAATTGTTGGCATGGAAGAGCGGACTAATAAATGAACTGAAGTTCAAAATAAATATTCCTGCAGAGGGATATGACAAGGGACCAGAGAATGAGGGTGGCACATGTGAGGAAGGAGCGCAGGGAGAAAGAAAAGAAATGAATCAGGGAACCATAGCCCTGAACCCTACAGTCCCAGATGGGAGTGGGGAACCCTCCACGAGCAGTTCAACAGCCACAGTGAGAGAAGCACCACCCCCCCCCGGCCCACCTTCCACCCAATAGACGTCCTACCTGTCTCAACCCTTACCAGCCCTCACTTGGTGCCCACCAAGGGTCTCCTCCCCCTCTCACCCCCCTCCCCCTTTCCCCAGGACCTCCCTGCTCCCCCCAGCCCTCCTTCTTCCCCATGCCCTCCCTTCTCCCCCACCTCCAAGCCCTCCATTCTCCCCCACCTCACAAAGCCCTTCTTTCTCCCCCACCCCCCTAAGCCCTCCCTACTCCCTCACTCCCCTAAGCCCTCCCCTCTTCCTCACCCCCCTCAGCCCTCCCCTCTTCCTCACCCCCCTCAGCCCTCCCCTCTTCCTCACCCCCCTCAGCCCTCTATCCAAACCACCCCCAACCTCCAAGCCCACCCTCCTCTTCAGCCCATCCAAGCCCCCACTTCTCCCCAAGCCCTCCCTCGTCCCTTCTCCCCAAGCCTCCCCTTCTCTCACACTCCCCCCAAGTCTCCCCCTCTCACCCCCCAAACCTTCCCCTTTCACCCATCCCCCTCTCACCCACCTCCCCCTCTCCCCCACCCCCAGGCCTCCCCCTCTCCCCCACCCCCCAGGCCCCCCCCTCTCCCCCACCCCCCAAGCCTCCCCCTCTCCATGCCCTCCCTCCTCCACCTCCCTCTTCATACCAGATCCTCCCAGGCACCACATACCCTAGCACCACACTGAAAACTACAGGCCAATTTCCCTCCTCGAAGTACCAGGTAAAATATTCGAAAAAATTATCAATCAGAGACTTGTGAAGTACATGGAAGAGGAAGAGAAGTATAACACCAGGCAGCATGGGTTTAGAAACCGCAGAGGGGCCCATACAGCTATAGCCCTGATCTACGAGCATATAGCCAATGCAGTGTCGAAAAAAGATCAGTGTAATATAGTGCTTAGAGACGTTTCGAAAGCCTTCGACAAAGTGTGGCACACAGGCCTAAAATATAAGATATCTGAACTAGGACTTCCTGAGAGATTTACTGCTACTCTCTGCAGCTTTGTAGACAACAGAACTGCTAGGCTTAATATCGGCAGCTACTTGGGTGACGTAATAGAACTGAAAAGTGGAGTACCTCAAGGAAGCTGCCTCTCCCCCACTCTATTCAACATATATACAGCTAACCTACCCCAACAAGGAGAACACATCACATACGCTGACGATGTCACCCAAATAATATGCCAACCGGGACCATCAAAGCCGCTACTAACCGACAAGACCAAGGCAGCAATTGAACTCATAAACAACTTTGAGAAGCAATGGAAAATTAGCACCAACAAACAAAAGTTTCAGATAATACACATTGCGAAAAGAAACCCGGACCCCATCATCCTTAACAACCATCCGATCCAATATGCGAAGGTAGGCAGAATACTGGGACTTATGATAAATAGAACAGGGATACAAATTCATTTAAGGGGCCGACTAAACAAAGCCAAAGTCGCCTTAGGAAAATTGAGAAGATTCCGAAGCCTCAGTACTAACATTCAGATCCACTTATATAAGGCTCTAGTTCGGCCGCATCTTGAGTATCCCCCAGTACCACTACACACCATAAAGAAAACTAACATGCAGAAACTGCAAGCAGTACAAAATAAGGCGCTAAGGAGAGCAGCAAAACACAGTCCACCATATGATCAGACAATCCAGGAGCTCCACGAACTCCTGAACATACAGCCACTAAACATCAGACTGCAGCACCAAGCCATCAGGGTGTGGAACACCATCCAAATGTTAGAGGACCCAATGTTAGAAAGATTGCTCCAAGATGAGACGCCTCGCTCACACAGCTGGTGGCCCAAGAGCCTCGATTCTCTGGATGAAAACCCCGCCCCACAGTATATAATTCCCAGATGAGATACTGACCAGATATCCTTCCCCCATAATTGGAAAACTGAGTATGTATGTGTATATGTATGCATATGTGTGTGTATATGTGTATGTATGTATGGATATATATGTATATGTAAATATATATATATATATATATATATATATATATATATATATATATATATATATATATATATATATGTATGAATATGTGAATGTGTGAGTATATGTATGTATATATGTGTATGTACCTTACCTTGAGGTTACCTTGAGGTGCTTCCGGGGCTTAGTATCCCCGCGGCCTGGTCATCGACCAGGCCTCCTGGTTGCTGGACTGATCAACCAGGCTGTTAGACGCGGCTGCTCGCAGCCTGACGTATGAGTCACAGCCTGGTTGATCAGGTATCCTTTGGAGGTGCTTATCCAGTGGATACCTGATCAACCAGGCTGTGACTCATACGTCAGGCTGCGAGCAGCCGCGTCTAACAGCCTGGTTGATCAGTCCAGCAACCAGGAGGCCTGGTCGATGACCGGGCCGCGGGGACACTAAGCCCCGGAAGCACCTCAAGGTAACCTCAAGGTAAGGTACATACACATATATACATACATGTATGAACAATTCGATAAATAATATGCATGTATGAACAACTCGATAAATAATAATAATAATGAAATAAAGAGCCTTAAACAGAACAACATGTGTGGAAGCATCGGAGTGTATATATATGAATGCTACACAGTATTCATCTATAGACATCCAGATATGGTGAAACACATGTGAAGAACCTCTCACACACTCACAGATCCCTGACAAGAGGGAGCCAGCTTAGCTAGCTGCCAACACCCACACATCGTGTCAGCAAGGCGGACAGCCCGCCTGCTTTCATACCTCTCACTGTATTTCCCACTTCTATACTTCCCTTCACCTATGCCTCTCCTTCCTCTTTACTAAAAAAAAAAAAAAACACCCTAGTTTCCCCAGATCCCCTTTCCAGACCCCTCTCTGTTTCCCTGCTTCAGAGGAACGAACATAAACTGAGAAAGGACAGAAGAGAGTCAGTTTCAGGGTGATGTACTCGAAAATAGATGGGTTTACAAGCAAAGCAAGTGAACTAAGGGAAAGAGCACAAGACATGAACCCAGATGTAATCAGACTCACAGAACCAAAACTCTCAGAAATCCTAACAAATGCAGTGTTTCCCCCAGGACTACACTGTAATAAGGAAAGAGAGGGAAGTAAGGGGAGGAGGTGGAGTGGCCCACCTCCTAATACAACCCGTTCTCGCACTTCCGTACAGTCAATATTGACTTATTAAATAAGTGCATATGTGACATACTAATTTATTGTGAATATTTTAGTTTACCTTGAAAAGCTTCATAGAAAACACCGACCTTACCTAACCTTCTTAGTATGTTAAGATAAGCATCTTATTGCTTCGTAATTACAATTATTATTTAATCTGTACCTATAATAGGTTAAGTAATAATTGTAATTAAGAAGCAATAAGATGCTTATCTTAACATACTAAGAAGGTTAGGTAAGGTCGGTGTTTTCTATGAAGCTTTTCAAGGTAAACTAAAATATTCACAATAAATTAGTATGTCACATATGCACTTATTTAATAAGTCAATATTGACTGTACGAAAGTGCGAAAACGGGTTGCCTAATAATAAGAATAAGGCCCACCCTACTAATAAGAAAGGAATGGAGTTCCATGGAGTTGGCTATCCCAGGTTGCAAGGGATTCAGAGACTAACAGGCACCAAAACAATGGGAGGACCTATAGTAGTAGTAGCAGTGATGTATAACCCTCCACCCAATGACAGAAGACCAAGGCAAGAGTATGACAACAACAACATGGCAGTTAACACTATAAGTGAGAGGACAGCCTCTACTGCCTGTAGAAATAGATCCCATCTGCTCATCATGGGAATGGGGGACTTCAATCACGGAAGTATAGACGCAACACAGCACAGGAGACTCAACACAACACAGGAGACGCAACACAACACAGGAGACGCAAAACTCCACAGGAGACGCAACACAAGAGACGCAACACAACACAGGAGACGCAACACAACACAGGAGACACAACACAAGAGACGCAACACAACACAGGAGACACAACACAACACAGGAGACGCAACACACCACAGGAGACGCAACACAACACAGGAGACGAAACACATCACAGGAGACAAAAACACACCACAGGAGACGAAACACACCACAGGAGACGAAACACACCACAGGAGACGAAACACACCACAGGAGACGCAACACACCACAGGAGACACAACACACCACAGGAGACGCAACACACCACAGGAGACGCAACACAAGAGACACAACACACCACAGGAGACGCAACACACCACAGGAGACGCAACACAAGAGACACAACATACCACAGGAGACGCAACACAAGAGACACAACATACCACAGGAGACGCAACACAAGAGACACAACATACCACAGGAGACGCAACACAAGAGACACAACATACCACAGGAGACGCAACACAAGAGACACAACACACCACAGGAGACGCAACACAAGAGACACAACATACCACAGGAGACGCAACACAAGAGACACAACATACCACAGGAGACGCAACACAAGAGACACAACATACCACAGGAGACGCAACACAAGAGACACAACATACCACAGGAGACGCAACACAAGAGACACAACACACCACAGGAGACGCAACACAAGAGACACAACACACCACAGGAGACGCAACACACCACAGGAGACGCAACACAAGAGACACAACACACCACAGGAGACGCAACACAAGAGACACAACACACCACAGGAGACGCAACACAAGAGACACAACACACCACAGGAGACGCAACACAAGAGACACAACACACCACAGGAGACGCAACACAAGAGACACAACATACCACAGGAGACGCAACACAACACTGAAGTGAGAAGAAGACCGTGCTGGTGTACCGTGTCAGAACACAGTGTTTCTCCTCCCGCAGCTGCTGACGGAGACCAACTACGTCACACGGGCCAAGATCATCACCGACACGCACCACCTGACGCAGACGCAAGTGACGCGGGTGACGCAGACGCAGGTGCAACGGGTGACGGAGACGGTCATTTCAACCAGGTTCCAGGTCTCCACCACTACGAGGTTTCAAGTCTCAACCTCTACGAGGTTCCAAGTCTCCACCACTACACATGTTCAGTTCATCACACGGACGCTGCAGAATAACCAGGTGAGGAGAGAGAGAGAGAGAGAGAGAGAGAGAGAGAGAGAGAGAGAGAGAGAGAGAGAGAGAGAGAGAGAGAGAGAGAGAGAGATCTGGATTGATTGTTAAATCCGTTAAAAAGCGTGAAATAAAGTCAGCTTATTATATGAAGGCTCTGGTACACGTTAGGCATTTTCCTCCTCCTGTTCCTTATATGATAGTTACTTACCATTAAAGTTAGTTTATTGCTGATAGATACAGATAATAAGCTCATTAAATAAATGATTCTCTAGGGGGGCAGGCTTCAGATAGGCTGATATAGGATAACAGCTCCTGCTTGCAGTTTCACTAGAATCATCAATGACATTTCCAATAAAACATCTCATGACATCTCTCTTAGTCTTGCCCTCTGCCAACAGCCTCTAACCAATGCCCCTGTCTTTGTCCACACACTTTACACTTTACTTCATCTAGATCCCTATACAAGCCGAACTGCCAGAGATACTTGTAGCCAAGTCTTATTCGAGCTGTGACATCTGTTATTTTGTTACTTACCCCATACACATGTTTTACTTCACACATTTCATTGTGATGAACAATGGACCTGCTAGTTCCAGTTTGCACTCTTCTACTTTCTTCAAATTCATCCAAGAGTTCTCGTCTAATGACACTTTTAAGAGACCTATTTGATAACTCAGGATTCCGTTCAACACTGTCTTTATTTACTGCAGCCTTAGCAAGAGCGTCAACTTTATTATATTCCTGTAGGCCAATGTGAGAAGGAATCCACAACATTTTTATATTTACCCTCTTGTTAAGTATGCAAGGGGATAAATAGTAAACAAACATATTTATGTCTGGCGTCTGAGACAAGCACGTTATTACTTGACTGAAAACTGTTAATTGCTCGTAGTGAGGAAAGGGAGTCGGAAATAATTAGGCTGTCTACTTCAGTGTTGTCAATAATTTCGAGTGCTAACCGTATTGTTACCAACTCAGCTTGCATTGTGGATGCCCAGTTACTAATTCTTATATTCCTTTGAATTGTGCTGCCATCGGGCTGATGGGCAATAACAGCACTTCCTGTCCTCCCTGTAGCTGTATTGAGTGATCCGTCAGTGTATATGGTCTGTGCGGTGTTGTTTTTAGTATGTATATTGTGAATGTGTTCTATGGTGCTTAATTTAGCAGCAAGCTGAGCATGAGGGATATTTGTGGTTAGTTTCTTCAGTCTATCATGCTCCTTTATCCGGTGGTCGACCCCAAGAACACATGTATTAATTTGATCGTACTGCGCATTTAAAATATGTTTTTCAGCTTTAAATTAACTGTATTATACATTAAAATTTTATGTTTAATTAGGCGTAGGTTAGGTTAGGTTAGGTGTGTAGATTCTCCAACCCATTCTCAGACCATTTTGCAGTTGTAGAATGTTAACGCATTCTGTGGGTTGTAGACCATTCTGCAACCCACGTACTATAAATACAAATAATCGCCATCTGAACCTAAACACCTAACTTAACCAATACCAAAATATTCACAGACCTAATATATGTAACTATTAATTATGTTTGAGAAAATTCATAGTTTGAATGAACAGCATGTTCAAATTGATGAATGCGTCTTTAGGGTCGACCACTGGATGAAATGGACTTGGCCTGAGGACGGGTTGTTTATAGAGGTGCGGCTCGAACACAGAAATAAAGTGAAGCACTGTTCGAGAATAGTTCGAACGTCGTCAGCTGTGAGTCGTGTACAGTTGATTCATTAACAAGGGGTTTCATCGGCAGGATTAACAAGCATTTTACCTTTGATTATTAGGACGAGCTGCTATCACTACTAATCTCTGAATGTCCCAATTTCCTCCCCAACAGGTGAAGACAGTGTTCCAGACGGTGGTTCAAACCCAGACGGTTCGAGACCAGGTGACTCGGACCATTCAGGAGCCCCGGTACTTCACACAGACCCTCACCACACACTTTCCGGTCTCGGAGGTCAGGACGCTCACCAAGACCCAACAGCAGTTTGTCACCGTCACCATCCCCGCCCAGTGTGGCGGCGGTAGTGGTGGTGGTGGTGTCATCACTGGTGGTGTTGGCGGTGGTGGTGTCATCACTGGTGGTGTTGGCGGTGGTGGTGTCATCACTGGTGGTGTTGGCGGTGGTGGTGTCATCACTGGTGGTGTTGGCGGTGGTGGTGTCATCACTGGTGGTGGCATTGTTGTTGCTGGCTCCCCTGGTCAACATGGCTACAGGTACAACTTGTAGCCATGTACTCAGCCATGTACCAGTACTCAGTGTGCTCCCTCAGCCGTTGAAATTGGACACTGACGCTCCATTTAGCCGGATAAGTGAAGCTACGATAATTTTTTTTTACCGTGTATAAAAAAATAATTGATGCCAGTTTTGTATATGTATTATACATGTGATATTATATTTTTCCTTTTTTATATATCAGTTTCTAGTGCCTACCTACGTTCATAGTCTCATGACAATAGATATACGATTGCATATTTTAAGAGTACCTTCGCGTGCAATGCAGCCAATTTGCATATGACAGGCTTCCTGTAAGATTATCCTGGAAGCCCATATGAAAGCCAGAGGAGCAGCAGCTCACACTCCCAGGAACCCTTACCAAGGTATAACTTTACTGAGGTTAGCCTCAAGCCTTCAGGAGATCGAGTGGTCAACTTTGATCATTCCGACTCCTGCTTGTACTGTTAGGTCACGGAAAGTGTGACCTATAGTGTCCGAGCACCATAGTCACAGGGTACTGTACACAGTACTATGGTGTCCGAGCACCATTGTCACAGGGTACTGTACACAGTACTATGGTGTCCGAGCACCATAGTCACAGGGTACTGCACACAGTACTATGGTGTCCGAGCACCATAGTCACAGGGTACTGCACACAGTACTATGGTGACCGAGCACCATAGGCCACAGGGTACTGCACACAGTACTATGGTGACCGAGCACCATAGGTCACAGGGTATTGTACACAGTACTATAGTGTCCGAGCACCATAGGTCACAGTTTACCGTACACAGTACCATGGCACAGGTCTGGTGGAAAGACGTTTTCATACCAGACGTTTATTATTTAAGTTTACCGCTAAGTACATCAACTAAGGAATCTTCAGCTGGTTAACAAGTTTCACAACAATAACTACCAACCACTCGGCAATTCGTTCCCAAGGATCTGGTGAGGAGCCAACATGGGGGGGGGGGAAGAAATAGCCTAAGCTACTCTATCCCTTTGAGATGTATTTCCTTCTTGTCTCAATAAACATACTTGAGGAGCCACGCAGTCTCCCAACCAATCCCTCCAACTACCAGTGTAGGTTATCTTGAGGTTATCTTGAGATGATTTCGGGGCTTTTTTTTTTTAGTGTCCCCGCGGCCCGGTCCTCGACCAGGCCTCCACCCCCAGGGGTAAGCAGCCCATGCATGACAACTGACTTAACACCCAGGTACCTATTTTACTGCTAGGTAACAGGGGCATAGGGTGAAAGAAACTCTGCCCTTTGTTTCTCGCCGGCGTGTAGACTATAATCGGAAACACACAAGGCCAGTTTACCTACTTGTTCACGCAAAAAAAAAAAAAACTAAATGGTAGTATGATGAACGTGACTCGTTCTCTCAGTCAAGATCCAGATTACATGGGTCAAATCACTTATGAACTATATCCCCTTCAAGGTGTGACACATTTTGAAAGGTTCTCACGGTGGGTCTTAACAAGAGCGATGGCGACCAATCAGTTATCAGATCACCAACGACCGGGTATAGGTTAAGTAATAATTGTAAATAAGAAGCAATAAGATGCTTATCTTAACATACTAAGAGGGTTAGGTGAGGTCGGTGTTTTCTATGAAGCTTTTCAAGGTAAACTAAAATATTCACAATCAATTAGTATGGCACATATGCACTTATTAAATAAGCCAATATTGACTTTAAGCAAGTGCGAGAACGGGTTGCGGGATTGCGGGATTACACAGCACTCAGCTTCTAAACTCGCATAACACTACAAGGAGCCGTTCTCTGGCTTGCTGCTTACGCGTTCCTGATGGGGCTGGAACGAGCCACCCAGCTGGGTGTTCCCGGGAAGTGATGTAGTGGGATGTCAGCTGTCAGCCCGTCCACCGTAGGTTTCCAAACGTCAGGAAACTGTCAGTGCTAAAGTGCCCTTTCCCTAACCTACCGGAAGACCCAAAACAGAAAACAGGGCAGTATGTCATTTTCGCGAGTCGCTACCGTTTTCTAGTACGACAGTTTTTGGCCTTAGGTGGAGTATACGTCAAAATGCGACGTGTTATTAGGAGGACGGGTTGGGCTGTCGCTGCGTCGTACCTGCTGCTATCCGCCTGCGTCGTGGCGCCAACGACGGTGACGACTCACGGTCGTATGCGACTAACGACCCGATAGACCAGTTTTATTAAACCAAGATGAGGTGAGGAAGTTGTATTAAACAGAAGTAGAAGGGTGATGCTGTAATAAGCCAGGAGGAGAGGAAGGGAGATGCTGTAATAAGCCAGGAGGAGAGGAAGGGAGATGCTGTAATAAGCCAGGAGGAGAGGAAGGGAGATGCTGTAATAAGCCAGGAGGAGAGGAAGGGTGATGCTGTAATAAGCCAGGAGGAGAGGAAGGGAGATGCTGTAATAAGCCAGGAGGAGAGGAAGGGTGATGCTGTAATAAGCCAGGAGGAGAGGAAGGGAGATGCTGTAATAAGCCAGGAGGAGAGGAAGGGTGATGCTGTAATAAGCCAGGAGGAGAGGAAGGGAGATGCTGTAATAAGCCAGGAGGAGAGGAAGGGTGATGCTGTAATAAGCCAGGAGGAGAGGAAGGGAGATGCTGTAATAAGCCAGGAGGAGAGGAAGGGTGATGCTGTAATAAGCCAGGAGGAGAGGAAGGGAGATGCTGTAATAAGCCAGGAGGAGAGGAAGGGTGATGCTGTAATAAGCCAGGAGGAGAGGAAGGGAGATGCTGTAATAAGCCAGGGGGAGAGGAAGGATGATGCTGTAATAAGCCAGGGGGAGAGGAAGGGAGATGCTGTATCCACGAGATACAGCATCAATATAATTTTTTGTTATTCTTGTCAACCTACACTCAGGAAGCTGTAAGATGCATGCCACAATAGTTGCCTAACTCCCGGATACCTGTATTACTGCTAGGGAGAACGGAGGGCATTAGGATAAAGGAAACGTACCCAACCCTCTCTGTCCCGCACGGGGATCGAACCCGGGACCCTCGGTCGTGAGTCGGAGGAGTGGGCAAGCAGGGAAGGCAAAGCATTCCCAACTGCCAATATATGCTTGCTAAAGACTGACAAAAACAGCTTAATTGGTCACAAAAGCCTTAGATATGGACAAACTTGTGTCATCTATTTCGAGCGACATAGTTACCCTTGTGTACTGGTGCGCCTCACAGGTACTCTGTGGTCAGAGTACCTGTGAGGTTGGCGGCCCCTTCAGGTAGGCCTCAGAAGACTAATCCCAAGAGCATAATTTTCTTTAGACGATCGCCCTTGTCTCAAGGCCTCAACGTAAGATTTTCTTTGTATATGTTTATGCCTTTGTTATGATGAACAGCTGTTTCCTGAGTGTCTACAGGTGTTGTGTGCTGCTTCACCTGTCGGTTGTTAAAGATTTATTGCTTTATTAGTGTAATCTTTTAAATATGGATTCTGCTGTGACGGGGATTAAACAAAGCCATCTATATCTATAACAGAAAGTGTCTGTCTGTCTGTCCATGGGTGGAGGGGCAGACGCTTGGGGCCTGTGAGTGGTAAACAGTGATCAGTTTTGCTGCAGGAGTAATGGGGAATATATAAAACTCGGTAAACAACATCAACTTTATATACGTCTACACATTGACAACAACCCATCAGACTTCAAACAATTCCTTTGTAGTTTTTGGTATTCTTCCCAGAACACACACACATTAGGCAGTGATGTGGTTGGAGGCTGACTCCATACACATTTTCAAATGTAGATATGATAGAGCCCAGTAGGCTCAGGAACCTGCAAACCAGTTGATTGACGGTTGAGAGGCGGGACCAAAGAGCCAAAGCTCAACCCCCGCAAGCACAATTAGGTGAGTACAATTAGGTGAGTACACACACACATACACACACACACACACACACACACACACACACACACACACACACACTGAACGGAACTGCAACGTTGTATCAAACAAAATCAACATTAACGTTGTATTTGTCGTGTTCCATTGAACTATCCCGGCTGTAGAAAATCCTTATCTACACTAGAGCAACAAGCCATGTACGTAATGAAGTGAAGAAGGTCTAGAAGTAGTCATTTACTAAGGCATCCTTGGTGGAACCAGCCAACATTGTCATCTTAAAATCCCCACTTGGCAAAAAATCCCTTTTTCCAGCTTTGTTGGGGATGTGGCACTGGCCTGGCGTAGAACGGGCCGTAGAACGGTCCGTTGAAGCCGTTGTTGCTGAAGGAGCTACTGACGTAGCCGTCCGGCGCTGGCACCACGCTTCCGCTCTGGAGAGACCCGGTGGGCAGGACACTGCCGGTGTCCGCCCCGCCGCCTCCAGGAGCCGGGTACGAGTAGCTGCCTTCAGGGGCCTGGTAGGAGTAGCCTTTGGACGGGGCGGAGGCGCAGGCGGTGTTGGGGACGTACTGGATCTGGGTGGTTGTGACGTACTGGGGCTGGTACTGGGTGGTGACGCTGATGACCGTCTGGAGAACCGGATTGGTTCTGGTCACAGTGAAGTACTGGGTCTCCACCAATCGTGACGTCACCACCTGCAACATGGCACAACAAACTTGCAATTATATCGTCACTTTCAAATATTTAAAAAAAATTAAAATCCTATAAGAGTTGATGACATCACTGTATTTTGTAATATATAATATATATATATATATATATAAGAATTTTAGTGTATAGGTAGACCTAAATAAGAGTAATTTATGTGTTAAGGTTGTCATCAATTACTTGTAATTAAACTACGTAAATAAAGCATTTACACAGGTGCAGTTCTAACAGTGAAACGATGTTTGAGAGGTGTTCTAACGACATCGTGCGAGTTGGACTAAAAATATTTATATCCATCAACAGGGGGTTTGGCGGCTAGATTAACGAGCATTTGACCTTTGTTGATGAGGATGGACTGTATGTAAACAAAGTTTTCCTAAACAGAGATTTTTTGGGCTGATGGATTAACGAGTATTTGACCCTTGCTGATGAGGACGGGCTGTCTCTTGCGTAGATTGACTCACCGCTGAAGAACCGACGTAGTCAACCCGTCCTCGACTCAAGTCCATTACATCCAGCGGTCGACCCCACAGACACATTCATAAATTTTAATATGCTGTTCATTCAAAACGGGAGTTTTCTCAAGTATAAATTAATATTATAATATATTAGCATATTGTGTATATATAGGCATAGGTTAGGTTAGGTGTTTAGGTTCTGTTGGCGATTATTTGTATTTGTAGTACGTGGGTGAAGCATTTATAGCGTTGTGATTCGAACAAAATTCGTCAGTGAAGCAGTTGTTCCGGAAGTGTTCGAACATCAACAGTTGTGAGTCGTGTGTAAACCGCTTTTCATTCATAAACAGGGGGTTTGGCGGGTGCACGGAATCACTTTTGGATCTTTGTTTGGAGGACGGGCTGACGTAGTAGACCCAGCGCTCAGCCCGTCCTCCAAACAAAGACCCATAAGTGATTCCATGCACCCGCCAAACCCCCTGTTTATGAATGAAAAACGGTTGATACACGACTCACAACTGTTGATGTTCGAACACTTCTGGAACAAGTCCTTCACTGACGAATTTTGTTCGAATCACAACGCTATAAATGCTTCACCCACGTACTACAAATACAAATAATCGCCAACAGAACCTAAACACCTAACCTAACCTATGCCTATATATACACAATATGCTAATATATTATAATATTAATTTATATTTGAGAAAATTCCCGTTTTGAATTAACATCATGTAAAAATTTATAAAAGCGTCTGTGGGGTCGACCGCTGGATGGAATGGACTTCCATTAAAGCGAAGATGGGTAGCAGCTTTACCCGGGAGGAAGGGACTCTGCCCTCGTATACAGCGGCCCACTGATCGCTAATCCGGTTGCTGAACCGTTTGTTTAGGAGTGAAAAACACTTTACTCAGTGTACAAACACTAAGAGTTTACACTGAGTTTACACGGTGTAAATACAATGAGAGTTTACCCCTAGACTATGTTCAAGACTAAAGTATACTTGCTGGAAGGTCAGTAAGCACTTGTGGTGACCTTAATAATCTTCCAGAGGTTGAAAGGCCCTATAAGTGCAACACCAAACCGAACCCAAACCAAGCTGGAAGCGACTTGGCTGAATCTCTTAACAATCAGACGCGGTGTAGGCAGTTGATTTCCAGAGTACTGACCTGGGGTGGGGCCTGGACGGTGACGTAGGAGGTCTGGAGCTGGACTCTGGTAGAGGTGACTCGCTGGACCACGGTCGAGGGGATGAACACCTTCACAGAACAACAACATCGTTCATTAACACTGGATCACTATACCAGCTTAGTCTCTGCGCTCATTGGTTATTCCAGTTCAAGAAGACATGGATAAGGTATTTATTAAGAGAAAGCCCTAAGTTAGTACGCCTGTATTGTGCTTGGAAGGGATATGAGGACAAGGAGCTGGGGTATGAGGACAAGGAACTGGGTATGAGGATAAGGAGCTGGGGTATGAGGACAAGGAGCTGGGGTATGAGGACAAGGAGCTGTGGTATGAGGACAAGGAGCTAGGGTATGAGGATAAGAAGCTTGGGGTGTGAGGACAAGGGAGGACGGAGGGAAGGAAAGGTGCCCAACCACTTGCACCATCTGGGATCAAGGCGAGGCTGTGGCAATACCAACCAATAGCTAAGATAATTATCAGGAGAGCATATCAGTGTTTACACAAACACTAAGATGACTTGATCACCTTTGGGTAAATATATTCATACAGTAATACATCTTAAACACTCTGTCTCTCTCTCTCTCTCTCTCTCTCTCTCTCTCTCTCTCTCTCTCTCTCTCTCTCTCTCTCTCTCTCTCTCTCTCTCTCTCTCTCTCTCTCTCATCCCCGAAGACTGACCTGGGAGATGGAGACGCTGGTTGAGACCACAAGGTCCCTGGAGGTGACCACAACGGTCTTTGCTTCACAAGACCCCTGGCTGGTCTGTGGGATGGTCTCAGCCTTGGGAACATCGTAGAGCCCTGCGGGACACAACCAGTACTGTAGCACCTTAATGGTTTCCTATTGTTAAGGGACACAAAGCCGTTAGGCTTATGGAGGTCCTCTGGGGGCCAATGAATGGGGCTTTTCCAGAGCGAGACCCACAGGGTGGATTCACTTGTCTCTCCCCCGGGTACCTATTTACTCCTAGGGGGGGGGGGATAGAGGCATCAGGTGTAAAGAAATGTATTCCAAATGTCTCTCGCCCTGCTCGAGGATGGAACCCGGGAGCACTCGTTTGTGAACCGAACACTGGAACGGTTCTGTGTCTTGTTTAACAAACTAAATTAATAATTTCATGATTATATTGAGTGTATTAACATAATGATCAGTGTGTGGCTATTAATAGTATTATTATTATCTATTGTTTTACTAAATAATGTACTTGTAATTCTGTAAACAATGTCATTTCTAAATGTACAAACATTTATTTATCTCTCAATTATTTATTTTATTTTTAACTCAAATTTATTTGAGTTAAAAGTTATTTATTTTTATAAAAAGTTGAAGTTATTTATAAGTTATAAATAAATAATATAAGTTTTAAAGTTATAAATAAATGAAGTTATAAATAAATAACTCAACTTAAAAGTTGAGTTATTTATTTTTAACTTAAATTCTGCACTTCTACCAATTTCCTCTGTCATGGAGGATTGTGTCGGCAAGCAATTGGCCTACAAAGCTTAGATCCGTATTTAGCAACTGTATTTCCTTTGAACTTAATGACAAGGAAAAAATAACCAAGAAAAAAAAAGGACTCATTAAGTAAAGATTTATGGCAGGCCACCAACCATTGGGCCAACACTTAGTGGGCCAGCCAGAGGCTTAGGGACTTGATTGGTCGGGAGCCGGTCGGCCGAGCGGACAGCACGCTGAACTTCTGATCCTGTGATCCTGGGTTCGATCCCAGACGCCGGCGAGAAACAATGAGCAGAGTTTCTTTCATCCTATGCCCCTGTTACCTAGCAGTAAAATAGGTACCTGGGTGTTAGTCAGCTGTCACGGGCTGCTTCCTGGGGGTGGAGGCCTGGTCGAGGACCGGGCCGCGGGGACACTAAAAAGCCCCGAAATCATCTCAAGATAACCTCAAGATAACCATGACCACACACAAGGATAGTTCTCAGGAATACCCATGGAAAAAAATAACGTACCATTGAGCGGGAGGACTGGGCTAGGAGGGACGGCAGCCGGTTCACTTCTGGCTTGGGTAGACTCGTCACTCTGGATGGCAGGGGGGAAGGTGGGGACAGGCGCTGGGGGCGCGTCCAGCACCTGGAGAGGGACAGGGGGCGTCGGTAACTTGGCGGGAGGAGAGAGTGGTAGAGTGGAGCCCACCGACCTGATATCAAGATCACTTATCTTGTGGTCAGGGACTAAGTATTGATCAGGAAGTGTCGGCAGCTTGTCGGCTCTGACGGTCGGCTGCCAGGTCGACATCAGCACCATCAGCGTCACCCACGGGGCCTCCGTCACTTTCATTGTGGCCCTACAGAAAGGGAAATAGAGATGTTACTTCAGAAATTTAAATAGATAGTAGCCTAATAACGCCAAAAATATTGATATTATCTTGTAGATTCTAATCCATGCCTTGAAGGCATACAGTGCAACTTGCGCATCAATTCAGTTACAACATAACTGAGTACTATACTTGGGGTCAACCCCACCTACGTAACCCACAGTGGGTACAAATGCCCACTGACAAGTCCTACCAACACATGGACACACAGTTACACATACAGACAGTCCAGACTGACTCCCACGAACCAAATACGAGTCCAGGAACACAAAAGCCTTAAACCTCACTTGACAAAGTAGCGGTTCAAGGAAGAAACAGCCTGATAGATCAACGAGAGGCGGCACTAGATCATCTCACAGATTCCGAGCCTCGAACCGTCGACAACTAATGTCCACGTGAATGAAATATATTCGTATATATACACATGCTTTAAGCTTGTATTGAGGTTCTCAGAAGGTGGAACTACTGACCCCCCCCTAACAGGATGCAACCCTCAACCGTTGCTTAACTCCCGGGTTCCTATTTACTGCTAGGTGAACAGAAGAATTAGGTGAAACGAAACAAGCCCAAGAATATCTGTCCCGCCGGGATTCGAACCCGTGTTTCGCGATTATGAGTCCAGAACTACTTTACTGCTACATGCAAGCATATAGTAGAGTTCTTAAGCTATAGGAAGACCGCTTAATTTATTCTCTAGAAAATCGAGGCTTAATGGGTGACATAAATGAAATGTATGGATGAATGGGCTTAATAAATGGAAACATATTAGGCACTAAATATCCACATAAATTAAAACACAAAACAATGGATATAAATTGGATAGATTCAGATTTAGGGAAGGCCTGGGTAAATACTGGGTTGGAAAAACCGTTGTTGATTTATGGAAGAAGTTATCGGGTAACATAACTGACCCGCATAACAAAACCTCAAACCCATCCTGTGGACGGCAGTGGCAGTGAACTCACCAACCAATGTAGGTGAGAATTATTATTATTATTTACTTGCTAACAATTCAACACATAAGTGTTTTCAGCTGTTCAAGGGCCTTCAGGTTCCAGTAAAGAGTATTCAGCCTTTTGGGAATTTACCGAAATTTGTCATTCGGTTAACGAAATATTTGATGTATCGTTACATGGCGATAGAAGCACCATGGCGACACAGGACAGCTGCACCATGGCAACACAGAAGGACAGCTGCACCATGGCAACACAGAAGGACAGTTGCACCATGGCAACACAGAAGGACAGCTGCACCATGGCAACACAGAAGGGCAGCTGCACCATGGTGACACAGAAGGACAGCTGCACCATGGCAACACAGAAGGACAGCTGCACCATGGCGACACAGAAGGACAGCTGCACCATGGCGACACAGAAGGACAGCTGCACCATGGCGACACAGAAGGACAGCTGCACCATGGCGACACAGAAGGGCAGCTGCACCATGGCGACACAGAAGGGCAGCTGCACCAAGGTGACACAGAAGGGCAGCTGCACCGTGGCGACACAGAAGGGCAGCTGCACCATGGCGACACAGAAGGGCAGCTGCACCATGGCGACACAGAAGGGCAGCTGCACCATGGCGACACAGAAGAGCAGCTGCACCATGGCGACACAGAAGGGCAGCTGCACCATGGAGACACAGAAGGGCAGCTACACCATGGTGACACAGAAGAGCAGCTGCACCGTGGCGACACAGAAGGGCAGCTGCACGATGGCAACACAGAAGGGCAGCTGCACGATGGCGACACAGAAGAACAGCTGCACCATGGCAACACAGGAAGACAGCTACACCATAGCGACACAGAAGAACAGCTGCACCATGGCAACACAGGAAGACAGCTACACCATAGCGACACAGAAGAACAGCTGCACCATGGTGACACAGGAGAACAGCTGCACCATGGCGACACAGGAGGACAGCTGCACCATGGCGACACAGGAGGACAGCTGCACCATGGCGACACAGAAGGACAGCTGCACCATGGCGACACAGAAGGGCAGCTACACCATGGTGACACAGAAGAGCAGCTGCACCGTGGCGACACAGAAGGGCAGCTGCACGATGGCGACACAGAAGGGCAGCTGCACGATGGCGACACAGAAGGGCAGCTGCACCATGGCGACACAGAAGGGCAGCTGCACCATGGCGACACAGAAGGGCAGCTGCACCATGGCGACACAGAAGGGCAGCTGCACCATGGCGACACAGAAGGGCAGCTGCACCATGGCGACACAGAAGGGCAGCTGCACCATGGCAACACAGGAAGACAGCTACACCATAGCGACACAGAAGAACAGCTGCACCATGGCAACACAGGAAGACAGCTACACCATAGCGATACAGAAGAACAGCTGCACCATGGTGACACAGGAGAACAGCTGCACCATGGCGACACAGGAGGACAGCTGCACCATGGCGACACAGGAGGACAGCTGCACCATGGCGACACAGGAGGACAGCTGCACCATGGCGACACAGAAGGACAGCTGCACCATGGCGACACAGAAGGACAGCTGCACCATGGCGACACAGAAGGACAGCTGCACCATGGCGACACAGAAGGGCAGCTGCACCATGGCGACACAGAAGGACAGCTGCACCATGGCGACACAGAAGGACAGCTGCACTATGGCGACACAGAAGGACAGCTGCACCATGGCGACACAGGAGGACAGCTGCACCATGGCGACACAGGAGGACAGCTGCACCATGGCGACACAGGAAGACAGCTACACCATAGCGACACAGAAGAACAGCTGCACCATGGCGACACAGGAAGACAGCTACACCATAGCGACACAGAAGAACAGCTGCACCATGGCGACACAGGAGGACAGCTGCACCATGGCGACACAGAAGGACAGCTGCACCATGGCGACACAGAAGGACAGCTGCACCATGGCAATACAGAAGAGCAGCTGCACCATGGCGACACAGAAGGGCAGCTACACCATGGCGACACAGGAGGACAGCTGCACCATGGCGACACAGGACAGGTGCACCATGGCGACACAGAAGGACAGCTGCACCATGGCGACACAGAAGAGCAGCTGCACCATGGCAATACAGAAGAGCAGCTGCACCATGGCAATACAGAAGAGCAGCTGCACCATGGCGACACAGAAGGGCAGCTACACCATGGCGACACAGAAGGACAGCTGCGCATTGGCGACAGTCAAGCTGGGAAAGTAAGCCACAACTCACACTGGTAGAGGTCGTGCCAGATGGGTCGAGCAGGAGAGCGACGTGCACACACCACGCTGGTCAAAGAGGTACTGAGAGTCTGAGAACGGAAAGGTGGGCATCCCCCCATTGAACCCCTGGCCGGTTTACCGACCCACCGCTGTCCCTCCCCTGGCCGGTTTACCGACCCACCGCTGTCCCTTCCTTGGCCGGTTTACCGACCCACCGCTGTCCCTCCCCTGGCCGGTTTACCGACCCACCGCTGTCCCTTCCTTGGCCGGTTTACCGACCCACCGCTGTCCCTTCCTTGGCCGGTTTACCGACCCACCGCTGTCCCTTCCTTGGCCGGTTTACCGACCCACCGCTGTCCCTTCCCTGGCCGGTTTACCGACCCACCGCTGTCCCTTCCCTGGCCGGTTTACCGACCCACCGCTGTCCCTTCCCTGGCCGGAGTAGTGAGGACCGAGTCTCGGCGTTCCAGGCATCATCCGGCCACATGTCCCTTATATGACCTTAAGCTTGGAGAGTGGGCGTCTGGCTGTCTCTCTCTCCTGGTCCCTACGGCTACTTTTCTCCTCTCTCGTACTCACCCAATTGTGCATGCGGAGGGGTTGAGCTCTGGCTCTTTGGTCCCGCCTCTCAACTGTAGATTCTCGTGTATTCTCTCCCTTACTCCTGTGTATTCTCCACTACTCGTGCGAGTATAGATACAAGCTTTACATGAGTTAGTATGTATACAAGCTCGTGTAAAGACTATGATTTATGGACACTTAAGGTTAAGCCTCTTAGGGCACAAGTGTTAATTCTGAGCGGTGAAGACAGGCCGGTCTCTGGACTGGCCACTCCGTACAAAATACAACTGTCTTGCCTGTAACCAGAAGCGGACAAACCCAAGCAACCCACCAAACCTATCAAGGCGTGTAGGTTTGGTGGGCTGCTAAACAACGGTAATACTGACGCATGGAAGGCGTCAGTATTACGGTGCTGTATATTAGTACTAATTCGTTGTATTTTTAACATAGTAGATGTGTCACAATTTGAAATATTGAACGTAATCCACTTAATTATTAGTCCTTCATTAGTGACCATTGTCATTGTGATTGACAGCTGTCATTGTGATTGACAGCTGTCATTGATGCTGTGACAGCTGTCGCACCTTCACCCACCAATAATTGAGCACCTGGTTGTAAACTAATTAGTGGGTGGCGTTCCAGGGTAAATGAGTAGGGTAAGGCTTACCCTGAGGTAATGGAAGGGTAAACACTCTGCCTGCTAGCAGGAGTCAGCAGTGGTCTGCTCTTTACTCCTCTTTGGAGGACAACAAAATCCCAGAGTGGAATGAACGCGGAGGTGCCAACAGCCAAGTTGATCACATACAGGTAACCACAACCAAACATAGTTTCAAATGTGCATGGTTGAGCCCCATAGGCTCGGGGACCCGCGGATAGCGGTTGATTAACAGATGAGAGGCGGGACTGGAGAGCCGAAGCTCAGCCCCCGGGCAAGGACAATTAGGTGAGCACAGTAGTGGAAGACGGTCAGGCCCTACCTTTCAAGGGAGCGGTGGCTGAGCGGACATAACACTGGGCGCGTGATCATGTGGTCCCGGGTTCGATCCTGGGCGCCGGCGAGAAACAATGGGCAGAGTTTCTTTCACCCTGATGCACCAGTTACATGGCAGTAAATAGGTACCTGGGAGTTAGTCAACTGTCACGGGCTGCTTCCTGGGGGGTGGAGGCCTGGTCGAGGACCGGGCCGCGGGGACACTAAGCCCCGAAATCATCTCAAGATAACCTCAAGATAGGCCATTACCACGAGAATATGTTCACTCATGGAGTGTTGAGCTCCACCGCAGCCCACTCACACACAATGGTTGATCACGTGGTGGTGTTTGATACGTGTATACGACGGTGGTTGACTGAGCTTCATAGTGCATCACAGTCTTGACGGTTTCTACCACTGCGTCAGATTACCTGCGGTTTAGTGACACTAAAACCACACCAATACTGACGCATCCAGGAAGTATTGAGCATCGACTTAGGTCAGTTGGTCGTCTAAGTTCATACGCTTCTGGTTAGGCAAAACCACTTCAAATTTGACGCTTGTCGTGTCGGTGAACTCCTCATTGTTTCTTCTGACCTACCCGTTGAAGATTCCGGGGATTAATGTCCCCACGGCCCGGTCTCTGACCAGGCCTCCGGATATCCTCCATCCAGGACTAGATAGGCCTGGAGGAGGGCTATCCAGGATAGGCCTCTTCTAGACCTAGTCATATTTACTCGCTGTGTTTCCTCCTAAAATGCCTGACGGTTCCGGAGGGCAGCGGGGCTCTGGGTTGTCCTGACCTATAGGTGCTTCAGCTCTTGGGCCCTACCTTTCAGTCGTTGTTCAATGGGATATTTTATTGACACGTCTCCTGACCCCGAACCAGTGAGAAAGGGAGGTGCAGTGTGCCGTTCTATGTATTAATTTGTATTCCTCTGTTTGCCGTTGTATTCTCTGGTCACTCAACATGACTGTACCCAGCGTATTACAGAGCCATCATATGTTCTCGTTAGGTCGTTACAAAACGTCATTAGACAACTTGGTCTTTACACATTTAATATAATTATGACCGCCAGATCCGTGTGTCTCAATAACACTTGGAAGGGATATTAGACTAACAAGTGGGATATGAGAACGGAGAAAAGGGACCAGTGCCCACATACTTGAGCCTTCGAACGCCGACCTGGAAGAAAGTGAAGCAGCTGTTGTACCGACCTGTGCCACTGGACATGGGACTGAGGGAACGAGAGATATTACGAGACTCGTAAATAAATGCTTGACTTGGTTTATGGCCGTCGTACTGTGCTTTGAGAATAGTAATATTTTATTTTTTGTCCTCGTGTAGTGAAGGTGGTGATGGTCCGGTGCCAGAGACGTGAGCAGCGAGAGGTGAATGAACAAGTCCTGTGTAACAAGTTTTTGTTCTTTATTATTATTATTATTATTATTTTCTACCACAAACGTGGCCACACATTTACAATGCTAACCAGCATACCATAGATTTTCTTCTGTCCTCCATGGACAGGGTTAGAGATCTGTTAAACATATAATTCGGTGATTTATTGAACAATCAACCGCAGAAGGTGATTGTAGTGCTTTTAAATTGCTAATCTAACCTACAAATTTAATTGTGTGAGAGGTGAATGGACTAGTCCTGAGTAAGTGGTAAATGAACTAGTCGTGTCTGATAGGTGAATGAACAGGTGAATGATAGGTGAGGTGAGTTCTGTGACAGGTGAAAACACGAGTCCTTTTAAGTGTAGTGGACCATAGACCACAGAAGTACCAAGCCAAGCATCAGGCAACTTGTGGTCCACACAGACTGGTCTCTGCTGAACTTGGCACCTGTAACTCCTGCACCTCCCCCCGCCCCCCCTCACCCCTCCCCCGTCTCTCTCTCTCTCTCTCTCTCTCTCTCTCTCTCTCTCTCTCTCTCTCTCTCTCTCTCTCTCTCTCTCTCTCTCTCTCTCTCTCTCTCTCTCTCTCTCTCCTGCAACCTCCAGTTTGCTAATTGTACATTTCATTACAAGACAACTAGGAGCCTGTGAGCCCCACTGCTCATCATTCATCATACATGCTAGTTTATTTTGTTAGTTGTATGTGTTTTGTAGTTTGTTGTTGGTTAGTGATCATTGGTGCACCTAGAGGGTCTCCGTGGCGCAGTGGTAGTATGTGCACCCTACTTGAGGGGTGAGCAAGCAATTTCCAGACCAGTCCGAGCTCCGTGGTAGGATTGCGTACCGATTCTTAACTACTCGCCCCCTGTTCATTTTGTAGTAATTGGCAAACAGGTTGTAAACCGATTGACATGACATGTTCCAGGGGGGAAAACTAGCATAGTGTAAGACTCAAGGTAAGGTAAGGTAATTATCAGGGGAACGCACCAAGCCATTACGACTATATAGCACTGGGAAGGGGGTCAGGATAAGGATTTGGGATGGGACGGGATGGAAGGAATGGTGCCCAACCACTTGGACGGTCGGGGATTGAACGCCGACCTGGATGAAGCGAGACTGTCGCTCTACCGTCCAGTCCAAGTGGTTGGACTGGACTCAAGATGAAGGGCAGGGCGGCACAGCTCTTAACATGGCTAAATAGGAGTCAGACGTCGTCGACTGCTCCTGTCTACCCCAGTCCTATGTAAACCTCTGGACCGACCACTGTGTCGCACAGTCCATAGAGTCTACAGGTTCGATCGAATTTTGGCCATAAGCCTCCTCCCAATTCCACCAACGACCAGTAACAACGTCCGCTTCTTGCAGGTCGGCGTTCAATCCCCGACCGTCCAGGTGGATGGGCACCTTTCCTTCCCTAACGTCCTATTCCAAATCCTTATCCTGACTATTCCAAGGGTTATGTAGTCGTAATGGCTTGGCGCTTTCTCCTCATAGTTCTCTTCCTTCTATTGCCATTATCCTACAGCCATCTCTCTATGAAGGACCAATCGAATGTAAGGGGAAAACGCTAAGTCAGTTTGACAATTTAGCACTTGGAAGGGATATGAGGACATGTAGCTGGGATATGAGGACAAGGAGCTGGTATATGAGGACAAAGAGCTGAGATATGAGGGACAAAGAGCTGGGATATGAAGACAAAGAGTTGGGATATAAGGACAAAGAGCTGGGATATGAGGACAAAGAGCTGGTATATGAGGACAAAGCGCTGGTATATGAGGACAAAGAGCTGGGATATGAGGACAAAGCAGAAATATGAGGACGGAGTGAGGACCGGTGCCCAACCACTTGTACCATATTAATCGAACACCTGCCTAGAACATCATGCGGCGATCGGCTTACAACCAAGTCTCCAGTTACTAATGAGTGAACAGGGCGAACACTTAAGAATCTGTGCCCATTTTATCCTCCTAACCAAAGGCTCGAACCTGGATGAAATTACTAGCGAGACTTCGGGGTGTAACTATAGCCTGAGCTTGTAAAAACATCTTAATTACCTTCAGTGGTGGGGTGCTTAATAACTCACTAGCTTCTATAGCAGCTATCTTACCCCTGTCAAAGTAGGAGAGACACAGGTGCATGTACTCACCAAATTGTTGTGCTTGCTGGGGTTGAAATTTGGCTCTTTGGCCCCGCATCTCAACTGTCAATCAACTGGTGTACAGATTCTTGGGCCTATTGGGCTCTATTACATATGTGAATATGTGTATGTATGTTTATATGTGTGTTTATGTGTATATATGTGTACATATGTATATATATATATATATATATATATATATATATATATATATATATATATATATATATATATATATATATATATATATATATATATATGTCGTACCTAGTAGCCAGAACGCACTTCTCAGCCTACTATGCAAGGCCCGAGTTGCCTAATAAGCCAAGTTTTCCTGAATTAATATATTTTCTCTAATTTTTTTCTTATGAAATGATAAAGCTACCCGTTTCATTATATATGAGGTCATTTTTTTTTATTGGAGTTAAAATTAACGTAGATATATGACCGAACCTAACCAACCCTACCTAACCTAACCTATCTTTATAGGTTAGGTTAGGTTAGGTAGCCGAAAAGGTAGGTTAGGTTAGGTAGGTTAGGTTGCCGAAAAACAATTAATTCATGAAAACTTGACTTATTAGGCAAATCGGGCCTTGCATAGTAGACTGAGAAGTGCGTTCTGGCTACTAGGTACGACATATATATATATATATATATATATATATATATATATATATATATATATATATATATATATATATATATGTCGTACCTAGTAGCCAGAACGCACTTATCGGCCTACTATGCAAGGCCCGATTTGCCTAATAAGCCAAGTTTTCCTGAATTAAGTTATTTTCTCTAATTTTTTTCTTATGAAATGATAAATCTACCCATTTCATTATGTATGTTGTCAATTTTTTTTTATTGGAGTTTAAATGAACGTAGATATATGACCAAACCTAACCAACCCTACCTAACCTAACCTAACCTATCTTTATAGGTTAGGTTAGGTTAGGTAGCCGAATAAGTTAGGTTAGGTTAGGTTAGGTAGGTTAGGTAGTCGAAAAACAATTAATTCATGAAAACTTGGCTTATTAGGCAAATTGGGCCTTGCATAGTAGGCTGATAAGTGAGTTCTGGCTACTAGGTACGACATATATATATATATATATATATATATATATATATATATATATGTCGTACCTAATAGCCAGAACGCACTTCTCAGCCTACTATTCAAGGCCCGATTTGCCTAATAAGCCAAGTTTTCATGAATTAATGTTTTTTCGTCTACCTAACCTACCTAACCTAACCTAACCTAGCTTTTTTTGGCTACCTAACCTAACCTTACCTATAAATATAGGTTAGGTTTGGTTAGGTAGGGTTGGTTAGGTTCGGTCATATATCTACGTTAATTTTACCTCCAATAAAATAAAATTGACCTCATACATAGAGAAAAGGGTTGCTTTATCATTTCATAAGAAAAAAATTATAGTAAATATATTAATTCAGGAAAACTTGGCTTACTAGGCAAATCTGGCCTTGAATAGTAGGCTGAGAAGTGAGTTCTGGCTACTAGGTACGACATATATATATATATATATATATATATATATATATATATATATATATATATATATATATATATATATATATGTGTGTGTGTGTGTACGTATGTATGTATACAGGATATGTGGAAGCTGGTCAGAATTGCATTTCACCTTTGTAAACGCACATTAATGGCATTATGTAAAAAGACACATCCAACACTGTTTATGTAGGACAGACGTAAATCTGTGTATTTTGTAAGTTAGATTATCATTTTATAAGCACTACAATCACCTTCTGTGGTTGATTGTTCAATAAATCCCTGAACTATATGTTCAACAGCACATTGACCAGCACTCTAACCCTGTCCTTAGAGGACAGACGAAAATGTATATAGGGTGGTTAGCATCGTAAATGTGTGGCCACATCTGTGGTAAAAAAAAAATAACAGCTCTGGGTACCCACTTACTGCTTACTAGGTGAACTATTTCTGCCCTTTCCGGATTTCGAATACGGAATTCTCTCGATTGTAAGTCGAGAACGAAGCCGCCTGTACTACCGAGACCCCTGACGATGCAGCGTGTGCAAGCCAGATATAAGTTAAGGTATGTGTAGTTGGTCCAGGTGTGTATGGAGGCCTAGGCCGGTTATGCAGCCAGCCAGGCCGGTTAGAACCCACATTTTTTTCCTGGGTCAAACAGAGGCCAACAGCACGCCATAAACCTCGAAATTGAATCATTCTTTCAATCTGGTCATTCAAGATAAAATTTTGTTTTATTTCAGAATTTACAAGTAAATATATATATATACAGGTTTATGTAGGCTTGTATGGGTAGGCCTACGTACACGGTGGGTTACCATAAGAGGACAATAGGTCTATATAAACCATATTTCTGTGCAACTGAGGTTGGTCTATTCCTTTCGATGATTTAATTTCTGTAGATACTTATGGACAAGTAATTTAGAAAATAAACTATTTTTATAGTAAATGTAATTGCTGAAACAAAATAAAAAAATCTATTTGAATATATAACTTTATAACTACAAGAAAAACATTATTTTCAAACCATATTATTGCATGTTTATATAATAGTCTTCCCATGTAAAAGTACATGTTTTTTACTGATTACTGAAATGATCATCATAGAAAACATGTATTATTATCAGGGGTAACATGTGAATAATTCATTTTGTCGGGGTCAGGTAGATTGCGCGTATAATCTCTATTGAAGGTCAACATTCTTCTAACTGGATAACTAAAACTGGAACTGATCTCAGGATATATTGGATATATAATTTGTACCAAGAGAGAGACAACAACGTCACTTTCCTGCATTTTTTATTTTATTAACAAACTTAAGTATACACAACAGAGTGCGGACTCCTGGTTCAACCTTGACACCGAGCGGACGTCTGGACACCTCCGCCTGGGAGCTGTCGGATCACGTCCTGTTTTTCGCGTTTTAGCTTTGATACTGCCGTTTGGCATCCCAATTCAACGATCCGGTTGTACGACGTCTGGCGCACATATCGCCTTGGGTTACAGGATTGTTGATAGACTTTTTTTATGTGTTCAAGCTGGTTCTCCCAGCGGGAAGACGGTGTCCGGCGCCGGCTTGGCCGAGAGGTGCCGGGGGTTGGTGGGTCTTGGTGGGCTCCTGGTGTGCCATCAGTCATGCTGGGCGGCTGCCTTCTGCTCTGCCGGGGGACACTGGTGACTTTTGCGTTTTCGTTGGGGGCCGAGTTTTTGGTTTTGCTACCTGGTGTTCTCTGTGTGGGGCGGGGCCGGTGCTTGTCGCCCTGAAGGACGCCTGGGGCGCCCCAATCATCTGCCCGTCTGTGCGTTTCTTTGCCGCATGGCATATTAATTTCCAGTGATTGGCGTCACTTATTTCCCGATTTGGCTTGGCGTTTCACCTTTCTGGGCCTCGCGATTAACCCTTACCTGGTACGCCGGGGCGCATCCGATCCCACGATCGTCGCCCCTAAATCAACAACAACAACACAGCAATGTGTTGCTGCCCTATTCTATAGGAAAGATTATACAGTGTAGGTCATAAACCAGCTATAAGTTCATCTAATATTCCCCATCTCACAGGATGGTTAGTCATACATGGAGTCAAGGGGAGGAAATACCAGCCTAATAAATGAACTAAACTTGTCTGTGTCATCATACAGGACAACACCTATGTGAGATGGTATCCATACAAATGACACTGAAACTTTTGCTCTCTGCAGTAATAATGTTCATTTGGATGTTACAACACTCCTAGTATCTATTTTGTGTTTCGGGTTTTTAAGGGCATGAAGAGCTGACTTTGAATCACAGAAAATTACTCCGCCACTGTTCTTCAGTGCGTTAGTGGCAAGTTGTAGTGCAGCTAATTCTGCTTGTGTGGAGCTGAGCCAGTTACTCAGTCTCTCACTTGTGGTGTGTGTACATATGTTGTCATTGTATATTCTACAGGCTGCTGCAGTGTGACCTGTTGATATTTGAACAGACTCATTAGCGTAAGCATAGTGCTTGTGAGGCCGTAAGTTATTTATAAAGGAATCAATTGTTTCAAGTGTTGTTGCTTTCAGGAGTGCTGAGTTTTCCTTGCTCTTTTTGCTGATGGGCGTGTAAGACACTTGCATTTCAGGGTACAGATATAATGGGATATCATTGGCTAGTACGTTGTATACAATGGGAATATTTAGTATAATGAGACTGGCAACATTTCTACTCAACCAGCTTGCATATAGGTTGCCCGCTGGTGCGTTGGCAACACTCTCCCCCTATATACAATACTGTCAGTTTTTCTCTAAGTAGTAAGGATGATGTTGGGTCTCTCATCACCCCTACACAAAAGGTAGTACTGAGCTGCTCAATACTTTCTCATATGGTTGGGACTTTCAGCTCCTCCCTCATGTTGATGATTCTTGTGCATCTGGGGGCTCCAAGCGTTATCCTCATGGCTTCATTTCGAATTTTCTCTAAAGCATTCAGCCATCATTTGTTAAATGTTGTAGTGCTTGATTCGCTAGCTAATATTCACACCTAACTTGTGGATTACAGCAACAGCACTGAAGAATATATCTGAGATAGTTATTTTTCGATGACTCAATCCTATATTTCTTTTCATTCTCATGCTTTTTATTCATTGATTTTATCCTTTGTTAAGCCAAGGGTTGTTAATCCTTCAAGACTTATTTAATTAGTATAGGAAAGTGAGTATTATAGAAGCTTCAAGCTTAGTGAAGAAATGTTCGAATACCTAGGTTATTCAAAATATTAATATAAACGTTTGAATATGTAGATGTTTGCTAAATTATTGAGCTCAGACTCCCTGTTTATATTAACAGCAACAACAAATTTGCTTGCAGTTTAAAGCCAATCTTCGTTGTTCCAGTTTTCTAATGCTAGTGTTATGGTAATCTCCTGCTTAGCAGTAGATCCTGCCTGTAGATCCTGCCTGTTCCTTTACCTCCTACTTACCAGCATGCTACAACATAAAGGTTCAATATCAACAACAACAACAACAATAGGTGCCCAAACGTATTGTCTAGACACAACGCATCACCCCTCCCCTCCACCCTACAGTACCTGAGCGTCCACGCAGGGTGCAGTCGCACCTCCACAGATCTACAGTATCATCTACTGATACTGGTTATGGCTCAAAAGGGCCACCACTTACGGGCTATTCATGCCCGTGCCACCTCTTGGGTGGCTTAATCTTTATCAATCATCAATCTTCAGAGCCTCAGATTACCCTTCGAGTGCTCATGGCTGTAGCATCTACTCTCGCCTCCGGGTGACGGTAGACGCACATAGCATTTTCTATAAAGTATTACCCGCACCTTTGTTATTAACGTAAATTTCACATGTGTATTTCTATTTTGATTGTGTTTAAGCGAAGTGGATGAGGGGTTCTGTTTTCATTAATTGTTACTTATCATTTTGTGTAAAATTAAAGTCATTTCTTTATATTAAATGTTTGAAGTTTTTATTCTCTTTGGTTTCTACCCGCAGCTCTCACACAATAGAGGTATCAAGCAGTTTTTTTTTACTTTGTTTTCTCTTTTTTTATTAATGTGCCATTGACACAAGATCTGCCAGAATAGTTACTGTTCTATTCCAGATTCTCGCCACACTAGTTAGAAGAACTGTAGGGTTGTACCTGGTTCAGTTGTACCATCACTTCCAGAGGTGGTTATGCTTGTCTGAATATGGCCATGGGTGGTGTAATTATGGTAGGTTTAGTGATTATAGGTAATAGTATCGAAGTGTTTATACAGTTGAGGAAGCTAGCGATTAGTGGGTTATCAGGCTGGCGGAGGTCAATATTAAAATTTTATGTTAGTATTAGGTGATTTTTGCTGAGTTTATTACTTAAAATGAAATTTCCGAGGTAGCGTTGAATTTATTTACATCTGTGTTCAGAATTTGTAGACTGCTCCCACTGTAAAACTTGTGTCTGAACCCCTGAATTTGAAATGAAAAAATATATATATTCTCATGTATATATTTTTTCGATGGAAGTTGTATAAAAAAAATAAAAATGCAGATGTTGAATTCACAGAAATTTCAAAGGCATTTGATAAGTGTAACCAAGGAGTGATAGCGCTTAAAATTTGATGAATACAACTAACAGGTAAAGTGGAGTAATGAATTTTAAATTTTCTGATAAACAAATTTCAAAGAGTATTCAATAAAATAAAATGTAATAAAATCAGGTATAGACAAAACTACAAATCACATCTTCGTGTCGTTCTTTGCTGATGATACAAAAATCAGCCTGACAATTTCCTCTGTAGAAAACACTGAAAAACTATAATCTGATGTTAATAAAGTCTTCGACTGGGCAATGGAAGCTTAGGTGATGTTAAACAGTAGAAATTTCCAGGTACTTAGGTATATTGGAATGGTGAACTTAAACATAATACAGGGTACAGAACACAATCAGACCAACCATGGAAGGTAAACAACATGTAAAAGATATGGACATTATGATGTCTGACGACCCGACATTTAGTGAACATAACCTAGCATATATTGCGGCGGCCAGGAAACTAATAGGATGGATTATGAGAACGTTCAAATAAGGGGACCCCACAGCAATGTTAATAGTATAAATCACTGGTGCTGTCCCGTCTTGAGTATTGCTCGGTACTTACTTCTCCTTTCAGAGCAGGAGAGATTTCTGAAATAGAGGAAATACAGAGAACATAAACGGCACGCATAGACACGATAAACCAATTAAATTATTGGACCGCCTAAAAGCTCTCAAAATGTACTCTCTGGAAAGGAGACGAGAGAGATAGCAAATAGTATATACTGGAGTTCCAGGTCCCAAATTTGCCCAGAAGAATAACAAGGTACTGGAGAGAAAGATTCGGAAGGAAATGCAGAATAGAACCAGTGAGGAGTAGAGGTTCCATAGACACAATCGGAGAACACTATCTGAACATCAGAGGTTCAATACCCACCCAGCAAGCATTGGAAATATTGCTGGAACGAAGGTGGACTTCTTCAAGAAACAATTTGATAAGTTCAAGCAAGAAGTGCCGGACCAACCGGGTTGTAGTGGATATGTAGGCCTACAGGCACATGCAAGCAACAACCTGTTGGACCAAGTTATCACAAGTCGAGCCTGGCTTCAGGCCTACCTTACCTTGAGGTTACCTTGAGGTGCTTCCGGGGCTTAGCGTCCCCGCGGCCCGGTCGTCGACCAGGCCTCCTCGTGGAGTAGAAGAACTCCAGAGACCCTCCCCAGATATGCTCCAGTCATAATTCTGAACATAGTTATATTGACTATAAACTAAATACTAACTTAGGTAGATTTGATTAAGTCAATATTTACTTATGATGACATTAACAAGTCAGTATTTGACTTACACATTTTGAAACGTACAGCGCCATGTTTTGATGATAGATTGAATATTGGCGATTATATTCAACATTATATTGACCAGCACAACACTGACCAGCACAACACTGACCAGCACAACATTGACCAGCACAACACTGACCAGCACAACATTGACCAGCACAACACTGACCAGCACAACATTGACCAGCACAACACTGACCAGCAAAACACTGACCAGCACAACATTGACGAGCACAACATTGACCAGCACAACACTGACCAGCACAACATTGACCAGCACAACATTGACGAGCACAACATTGAGCAGCACATTAACTCGCACAACATTGACCAGCACAACATTGACCAGCACGACATTGACCAGCGCAACATTGACCAGCGCAACATTGACCAGCGCAACATTGACCAGCACAACATTGACCAGCACAACATTGACCAGCACAACACTGACCACCTCAACATTTACCAGCACAACATTGCCCACCACAACAATGACTAGCACAACATTGACCAGCACAACATTGACCAGCACAATGACCACCACAACATTGACCACCACAACATTGACCACCACAACATTGACCAGCACATTGACCACCACAACATTTACCAGCACATTGACCACCACAACATTGACCAGCACATTGACCACAACATTGACCAGCACATTGACCACAACATTGACCACCACAACATTGACCAGCACATTGGCCACCACAACATTGACCAGCACATTGACCACCACAACATTGACCAGCACATTGACCACCACAACATTCACCAGCACATTGACCACCACAACATTGACCAGCACATTGACCACCACAACATTGACCAGTACATTAACCACCACAACATTGACCACCACAACATTGACCAGCACGTTGACCACCACAACATTGACCAGCACGACATTGACCAGCGCAACATTGACCAGCGCAACATTGACCAGCACAACATTGACCAATACATTGACCAGCACATTGACCACTACAACAATGACCAGCACATTGACCACCACAATATTGACCACAACATTGATCAGCACAACATTGACCACCACAACAATGACCAGCACATTGACCACCACAACATTGACCAGCACATTGACCACCACAACATTGACCACCACAACACTGACCAGCACATTGACCACCACAACATTGACCAGCACAACATTGACCAGCACACTGATCACCACAACATTGACCAGCACAACATTGACCACCACAACACTGACCAGCACATTGACCAGCACATTGACCACCACAACATTGACCACCACAACATTGACCACCACAACATTGACCAGCACATTGACCACCACAACATTGACCAGCACATTGACCACCACAACATTGACCAGCACATTGACCACCACAACATTGACCACCACAACATTGACCACCACAACATTGACCACCACAAAATTGACCAGTACATTGACCAGCGCAACATTGACCACCACAACATTGACCACCACAAAATTGACCACCACAAAATTGACCAGTACATTGACCAGCGCAACATTGACCACCACAACATTGACCAGCGCAACATTGACCAGCACATTGACCACCACAACATTGACCACCACAACATTGACCAGCACATTGACCACCACAACATTGACCAGCACATTGACCACCACAACATTGACCACCACAAAATTGACCAGTACATTGACCAGCGCAACATTGACCACCACAACATTGACCAACGCAACATTGACCAGCACATTGACCACCACAACATTGACCACCACAACATTGACCACTACAGCGTTGACCAGCACGGCGCTGTAGTCGCTCCGTCAAGTCAACCAATACTTCCAACAGAAGTCTGGTGCAACTTTTTGTTTTCAAGTAATATTCCGCGTAGAAACAGCGAGCCTCATATAGCAGCTGCCGCTTGTGTTACCCAGACGGTGGTCTGGGAGCGTCCACTCTACTACCATTCAGTGAGAATATAGTTCTGAAGTTGTAGTTAAAGTTTGTTTGGTGTTTGTATTGAGGCCTATCTACCTCAGGAGGGTTATTGAGGTCTATCTTCCTCTGGAGGGTTATTGAGGCCTATCTTCCCCTGGAGGGTTATTGAGGGCTATCCATCACTGGAGGGTTATTGAGGGCTATCTACCTCTGCAGGGTTATTAAAACCAACATAATGGTTTACGGACCAACCAGAAAGGATACTTTAGTCCAGAACAGAGCTAGATTGAAAGTAAACTCTCCAGGTATATATACACAGAGAAGCAGGGTACACTTCTCGGGGTGTACCCTGTACCCTACCCTCAAATTACCGTTGAATACCCACCTGGAACTACACCTACAGGATGGACCACATGTCAACAAGAGTGCTGCACTGATTAATTATTGGAGAATATATTAATCCTGAAGACTCAGATTGTCGAAAGCTTCGCGTGGGAAGTAATTCAAGTTATGTAATGTATATAAACTATATTATCGTATTTTTATTTGATTTTATAAAGGCAAATGGGATAAAAAATATATTAAATTAATTATTTATGGCAACGCCGAGCGCGTGGGAAAAGGAAGTGCTGTTGCCAGCTGTGTCTTGATATCAACATGATATTCCCTCTGCTTAACCACTCTTGCTGATATCTTTTTATAAATGAAAGTTACATTTTATTGATAAATGGGATGATTTGTTATGAGGTAAATCAACATTGATTAGCGTCTGTACGGGTGATATTATATTTTGTGCTGGCATTGTAAGGCGCGTGGTCACCAGCATCTGGCAACACTGACACGCGTGGAGGTTCCCGCCAGCAGTTGGTCCTCAACACGCGGTGAGTTCGCGCGCGTGAGGCCTGAGTGCACGCGTCTCTCTTGTGTCTTCACTCTTGCACTCTGGGCTGTGTTCACTCCTAGATACTGTTTTGTGTTCACTCTCGCATCCTGGACTGTGTTACCTGCTGTTTCCTGAACTGTTAAAATGTGAACTAATGTGTACAATTTATAGTAGTTGTGTGTTGTATATGTTACTATAGTTTATAACTGATAATCTGAAAGTTAACTGTCTTCTGCAACAAGCTTTTATTGATAGTGTTGCATACAGCACATGGAGACAAGCTTTATAGACAGCTAAGGACAGTGCAGGCATTGCAATGTCAACCAGGATATTTGCAACCATCATTTGAGCAATGTTTCTCAAGTCAGATGTCTGTCAGAGCCGGACTCTAGCTCCTTGAGTGCTGAAAATTTAATTGAATATTGTCTCCAATGGTAACTTCAATACACGTTTTGTACAAGAGATACAACATCGTAGCTGATTTACAGATACTAAAGGTAAGTTAAAGTTCTTAAACCACGTCTGCAATAGATAAGATATTGCCTTCAACTTCTTAAACCACATGGCAAACATCGAGTCGTTATTTTTCTAAAGGGTTTTAGCAAATGAAGGTTTATAGGCTCGGTGGAGACTTGGTTTAGAAATGCTAGAAGAGGTCGCGGGTGTGGTTCATTTTGGGTTTGAATAAGATGTTCAATCCGCAATCCGACCTGAAAGTTTGTGTTTATTCTCGGTGGGAGACGAACCTGGGAAGGTTTAACTGAATGTCTTGGCCATTTTGGCAAGCGTCATATATGAAGATGAACCAGAAGCGTTTGAATGGGCAAGCTACCCAGTTTGTTTGAAGCACATGTTCGTCAGTGTTACGGGTCTTAGTAACTTCACTAAAGCACGAGCCGGTCGGCCGAGCGGACAGCACTCTGGGCTTGTGATCCTGTGGTCCCGGGTTCGATCCCGGGCGCCGGCGAGAAACAATGGGCAGAGTTTCTTTCACCCTATGCCCGTGTTACCTAGCAATAAAATAGGTACCTGGGTGTTAGTCAGCTGTCACGGGCTGCTTCCTGGGTGTGGAGGCCTGGTCGAGGACCGGGCCGCGGGGACACTAAAGCCCCGAAATCATCTCAAGACAACCTCAAGATAGCACTGAATGTTTAACGTAATCGATAGCGTTAAGACCTCCGTGCACTAAGTGTGAGGACAAGTGGAAGTTTTGGTCAAGGCCAGAATTCATTAAGCATTTACGAAACCTGTTCATCTCGCCTCAATCATGCCAGTTTCATTTACATTTATTCAACAGTTTGCGGGCTCCGAGGTTGTTTATAAGAATGGCTTGGCCCCGGGAATTTAGTTACTCGAACGGTGTTTAATAATTGTCACCAAAGCCGCCATGATTGAGGAAAGATGTACAGGTTTCGTTAAGCGGTTGCGTAAATAATGGCTGAATCCTGCCCCCTAGTCTTCTCGTCGATTCTCTGATAATTAACGTTACAGGTCCTGTTTATACTCCTGGACCCTCCGGTGTACACCTTGGGAATGATTGAAGCGTTTGTTTAAGGGAAGAGGGGGGGGGGAGTGGTGGTTGTGCCTCTTACTGGTGTACTTTTTTTTTTTGTGTGTGTGTGTGTGTGTGTGTGTGTGTGTGTGTGTGTGTGTGTGTGTGTGTGTGTGTGTGTGTGTGTGTGTGTGTGTGATTGGTCAAGGAGGGAGTGATTTGGGCATTAAAGGGGGAGGGGGTGTATGTGTGTGTGTGTGTGTGTGTGTATATATATGTCGTACCTAGTAGCCAGAACGCACTTCTCAGCCTACTATGCAAGGCCCAATTTGCCTAATAAGCCAAGTTTTCCTGAATTAATATATTTTCTCTAATTTTTTCTTACGAAATGATAAAGCTACCCATTTCAATATTTATGAGGTCAATTTTTGTTATTGGAGTTAAAATTAACGTAGATATATGACCGAATCTAACTAACCCTACCTAACCTAACCTATCTTTATAGGTTAGGTTAGGTTAGGTAGCCGAAAAGGTTAGGTTAGGTTAGGTAGTCGAAAAACAATTAATTCATGAAAACTTGGCTTATTAGGCAAATCGGGCCTTGCATAGTAGGCTGAGAAGTGCGTTCTGGCTACTAGGTACAACATACATATATATATATATATATATATATATATATATATATATATATATATATATATATATATATATATATGTCGTACCTAGTAGCCAGAACGCACTTATCAGCCTACAATGCAAGGCCCGATTTGCCTAATAAGCCAAGTTTTCATGAATTAATATGTTTTCTCTAGTTTTTTTCTTACGAAATGATAAAGCTACCCATTTCATTATGTATGAGGTCAATTTTTTTTTAATGGAGTTAAAATTAACGTAGATATATGACCGAACCTAACCAACCCTACCTAACCTAACCTAACCTATCTTCATAGGTTAGGTTCGGTTAGGTAGCAGAAAAAGTTATGTTAGGTTAGGTTAGGTAGGTTAGGTAGTCGAAAAAACATTAATTCATGAAAACTTGGCTTATTAGGCAAATCGGACCTTGAATAGTAGGCTGATAAGTACGTTCTGGCTATTAGGTACGACATATATATATATATATATATATATATATATAATGTCGTACCTAGTAGCCAGAACGCACTTCTCAGCCTACTATGCAAGGCCCGATTTGCCTAATAAGCTAAGTTTTCACGAATTAATGTTTTTTCGACTACCTAACCTACCTAACCTAACCTAACTTTTTCGGCTACCTAACCTAACCTATAAAGATAGGTTAGGTTAGGTTAGGTAGGGTTGGTTAGGTTCGGTCATATATCTACGTTAATTTTATCTCAAATAAAAAAAAATTGACCTCATACATAATGAAATGGGTAGCTTTATCATTTCATAAGAAAAAAAATTGAGAAAATATATTAATTCATGAAAACTTGGCTTATTAGGCAAATCGGGCCTTGCATAGTAGGCTGAGAAGTGCATTCTGGCCACTAGGTACGACATATATATATATATATATATATATATATATATATATATATATATATATATATATATATATATATATATATATATATAATAATATTGTGAGGGTACCACCTCTGGTGCCAATGTGGGGACCCATTGCCTCAGAGAAGAAAATAAAAAGTATTCAGAGGAGACCTTGTGGTTTCTCACTGAACACTAATATTATCTTCTCCTACCACCCCCATTCTTTTGTATGTACACATATATATTTGTTTTATTTGAAGTTTGTTACAAAAAAGGAGTTGCATATAAGGTACAAAGATAGTTATCATAGGTTGTCGAGTTCCTCCAATATATATATATATATATATATATATATATATATATGTCGTACCTAATAGCCAGAACGCACTTCTCAGCCTACTATTCAAGGCCCGATTTGCCTAATAAGCCAAGTTTTCATGAATTAATGTTTTTTCGTCTACCTAACCTACCTAACCTAACCTAACCTAGCTTTTTTTGGCTACCTAACCTAACCTTACCTATAAATATAGGTTAGGTTAGGTTAGGTAGGGTTGGTTAGGTTCGGTCATATATCTACGTTAATTTTAACTCCAATAAAAAAAAATTGACCTCATACATAGAGAAAAGGGTTGCTTTATCATTTCATAAGAAAAAAATTGTAGTAAATATATTAATTCAGGAAAACTTGGCTTATTAGGCAAATCGGGCCTTGAATAGTAGGCTGAGAAGTGAGTTCTGGCTACTA
Organism: Procambarus clarkii; assembly: GCF_040958095.1. NCBI lineage: Eukaryota > Metazoa > Arthropoda > Malacostraca > Decapoda > Cambaridae > Procambarus > Procambarus clarkii. Next base: position 3,907,616 of record NC_091197.1, on the reverse strand, counting down.
GGTACGACATATATATATATATATATATGTTTTACCTAGTAGCCAGAACGCAGTTCTTGGCCTACTATGCAAGGCCCGATTTCCGTAATAAGCCAAGTTTTCCTGAATTAACATATTTTCTCTATTTTTTTCGTATGAAATGATAAAGCTATTCATTTCATTATATATGAGCTAATTTTTAAATTTTGTTAGTTTAAACTAACGTAGATATATGACCGAACCTAACCAACCCTACCAAACCTAACCAAACTAAATCAATAATTTATGTTTTTAATATAATATAATAATAATAATAATTAAAATAAACCAGTAGGAAACAATTTATTGAAAATAAAGAAAATCTCTCGGCCTATTAGTCAAATCGGGCCTTGCATAGTAGGCCGAGAAGTGCGTTTTGGCTACTAGGTACGATTATATATATATATGTCGTACCTAGTAGCCAGAACGCACTTTTTGGCCTACTATGCAAGGCCTGATTTGCCTAATAAGCCAAGTTTTCCTGAATTAATATATTTTCTCAAATTTTTTTCTTATGAAATGATAAAGCTACCCATTTCATTATGTATGAGGTCAATTTTTTTTTACTGGAGTTAAAATTAACGTAGATATATGACCGAACCTAACCAACCCTACCTAACCTAACCTAACCTATCTTTAGAGGTTAGGTTAGGTACCCGAAAAAGTTAGGTTAGGTAGGTTAGGTTGTCGAAAAACAAATAATTCATGAAAACTTGGCTTATTAGGCAAATTGGGCCTTGCATAGTAGGCTGAGAAGTGCGTTCTGGCTACTAGGTACGACATATATATATATATATATATATATATATATATATATATATATATATATATATATATATATATATATATATATATATATATATATATATATATATATATACACTCTAGCTGGAAGAAGGGGGACCCATAGCCTCGGAGGAAACCACGCATAACGCATTAGAGGGAATGTTTAGATCCCCTCCAATACAGTTTCTGTGTGCTTTTCTCCTACCACCCCCTTCCTTTTTTATTTTTTGTGCTTTATTATGCATTTGATGGTTACAAGATATACATGGGTTGATACAAAAATAATAATGCAAAAAGGTGCTTAAAGGTTATGGATCTCTTGAAAAACACAACAATGGGAAACATTGATGAATGTCACAGACGGGTTCGATCATTGTTGCAAGTCAAACACTTCTTCGAATTCCTCTGAAATTGGACTAGTGCCCAAGACGCAACAGGCATTTCCCCTCTGAATCGCAACACTGAGGCGCTGGAACAAGAAACTTTTTGCTCTCTGGTCTTTTGTAGCGCTGATCAATTTGTCCCCCAATTCCTTCAGGAACTTCAATGCACATTTTCCCCACGAACCGAGGGTCTCCGAGCCGATCGGAAGAAAGCTGTAGCAGTGTGCTATATATATATATATATATATATATATATATATATATATATATATATATATATATATATATATATATATATATATATATATATATATATATGTCGTACCTAGTAGCCAGAACGCACTTCTCAGCCTACTATGCAAGGCCCGATTTGCCTAATAAGCCAAGTTTTCCTGAAATAATATATTTTCTCTATTTTTTTTCTTATGAAATGATAAAGCTACCCATTTCATTATGTATGAGGTCAATTTTTTTTTATTGGAGCTAAAATTAACGTAGATATATGACCGGACCTAACCAACCCTACCTAACCTAACCTATCTTTATAGGTTAGGTTAGATTAGGTAGTTGAAAAAGTTAGGTTAGGTTAGGTTAGGTAGGTTAGGTAGTCGAAAAACAATTAATTCATGAAAACTTGGCTTATTAGGCAAATTGGGCCTTGCATAGTAGGCTGAGAAGTGCGTTCTGGCTACTAGGTACGACATATATATATATATATATATATATATATATATATATATATATATATATATATATATGTCGTACCTAGTAGCCAGAACGCACTTCTCAGCCTACTATGCATGGCCCGATTTGCCTAGTAAGCGAAGTTTTCATGAATTAATTGTTTTTCGACTACCTAACCTACCTAACCTAAGCTAACCTAACTTTTTCTGCTGCCTAACCTAACCTAACCTATAAAGATAGGTTAGGTTAGGTTAGGGAGGGTTGGTTAGGTTTGGTCATATATCTACGTTAATTTTAACTTCAATAAAAAAAATTGATCTCATATATAATGAAATGGGTAGCTTTATCCTTTCATAAGAAAAAAATTAGAGAAAATATATTAATTCAGGAAAACTTGGCTTATTAGGCAAATCGGGCCATGCATAGTAGGCTGAGAAGTGCGTTCTGGCTACTAGGTACGACATATATATATATAATATATACATATATATATATATATATATATATATATATATGTCGTACCTAGTAGCCAGAACTCACTTCTCAGCCTACTATGCAGGGCCCGATTTGCCTAATAAGCCAAGTTTTCCTGAATTAATATATTTTATATAATTTTTTTCTTATGAAATGATAAAGCTTCCCATTTCATTATGTATGAGGTAAATTTTTTTTATTGGAGTTAAAATTAACGTAGATATAAGACCGAACCTAACCAACCCTACCTAACCTAATCTAACCTATCTTTATAGGTAAGGTTAGGTTAGGTAGCCAAAAAAAGCTAGGTTAGGTTAGGTTAGGTAGGTTAGGTAGACGAAAAAACATTAATTCATGAAAACTTGGCTTATTAGGCAAATCGGGCCTTGCATAGTAGGCTGAGAAGTGAGTTCTGGCTACTAGGTACGACATATATATATATATATATATATATATATATATATATATATATATATATATGTCGTACCTAGTAGCCAGAACGCACTTCTCAGCCTACTATGCAAGGCCCGATTTGCCTAATAAGCCAAGTTTTCCTGATTTAATATATTTTCTCTAATTTTTTTCTTATGAAATGATAAAGCTACGCATTTCATTATGTATGAGGTCAATTTTTTTTATTGGAGTTAAAATTAACGTAGATATATGACAGAACCTAACCAACCCTACCTAACCTAACCTAACCTGTCTTAATAGGTTAGGTTAGGTTAGGTGGCCGAAAAAGTTAGGTTAGGTTAGGTTAGGTAGGTTAGGTTGTCGAAAAACAATTAATTCATGAAAACTTGGCTTATTAGGCAAATCGGGCCTTGCATAGTAGGCTGAGAAGTGCGTTCTGGCTACTAGGTACGACATTATATATATATATATATATATATATATATATATATATATATATATATATATATATATATATATATATATATATATAATATATACATATATATATATATATATATATATATATATATATATATATATATATATATATATATATATATATGTCGTACCTAGTAGCCAGAACTCACTTTTTGGCCTACTATTCAAGGCCCGATTTGCCTAATAAGCCAAGTTTTCCTGAATTAATATATTTTTTCTAATTTTTTTCTTATGAAATGATAAAGCTACCCATTTCATTATGTATGAGGTCAATTTTTTTTATTGTAGTTAAAATTAACGTAGATATATGACCGAACCTAACCAACCCTACCTAACCTAACCTAACCTATCTTCATAGGTTAGGTTGGGTTAGGTTGCCGAAAAAGGTAGGTTAGGTTAGGTAGGTTAGGTAGTCGAAAAAACATTAATTCATGAAAACTTGGCTTATTAGGCAAATCGGGCCTTGCATAGTAGGCTGAGAAGTGCGTTCTGGCTATTAGGTACGACATATATATATATATATATATATATATATATATATATATATATATATATATATATATATATATATATATATATATATATATATATATAATATATACATATATATATATATATATATATATATATATATATATATATATATATATATATATATATATATATATATGTGTGTGTGTGTGTGTAAATCACGAAAATAAACACGATTAAAAATGTGACAATGTCAGACCACGGAGGAAAAATGAAACAGGAATTTCCTTAAGTACTTTCGTATATTAATACATCTTCAGAAGGAGTGATGACACTGACACTCCCTCCTGAAGATGTATTAATATACGAAAGTACTTAAGGAAATTCCTGTTTCATTTTTCCTCCGTGGTCTGACATTGTCATATATATATTTTTTATTTAATGTGCGTAATGTACGAAAGATTGAGAAAATTCGTGTTAGAATTATTAATCTTACTTTTTCGGTCATATTTAATAATATATGTCTACAGGAAAGACTGCTACCAAAATATACTAATATATATATATATATATATATATATATATATATATATATATATATATATATATATAGTTGAATATGACCGAAAGGGTAAGATTAATAATTTTAACACGAATCCTCTCAATATTTCTTATGTTTTTCTTCACTGTCGGGAAAAGAGTTAATAAAATTATAAAAGATAATTTTATAAAGAGAGCTAATAAAATTCTCTCTCCGAAGCTCATTTTTACACTTGTAATTTTGCTCTAGCGCCTAGGGATGCGTTTCGCAAGGTCACTCCTTACATTCTCAAAGACTAATTTACCATGTAATTGTTTAAGATTCGCTACTTGGAACAAACAGTTCCAAGTAGCACGGGCTATGGTGAGCCCGTTGTGGACTTACCTGGCAGAGGAGCGGGGCTGTGATTTACCATCCCTTTGCACAGGCTTATATTCTCATTGGGTGAGGTGGTATAGAATAAGTGGATGAAACAAGTGGATGAATGGCATAACATAGGGGGATATTTATAGGGTATTACATGCATCAACACAAGCAGCTGATGCTCTTGCTGCTGCTTGTGTGTCTAAGGCAGAGTCATTGGGTCCTGTCTCTGTGTTGGCTCGGGGTCTTGAAGTGGGTTTGAGGTAATTATGTCTTAAGTGGTTGTTGATTGATGGTCATGACTTTATGTGTAGTGCCTCGCTCATGTCGAGTCTTCCGTTGACTTTATACCTGTCGATTATTTCAGTGTTGCTTGTTAAGATGTCTCTGGTGATGGTCTCGTTGCTTGTGGAGATTATATGCTCCTTGAAGGAACCCTGTTGTTTGTGCATTGTTAATCCCCTAGAGAGAGAGACGTTGTTGTCTTGCCTATATACTGAGATCTTTGGGGCTGACACTCCCCAAGAGGGCATGTGAAGACATAAACGACGTTGGTCTATCTTAAGGCGTTGTGTTTGGTGTCTGGAGAGTTCTTCATGAGTAGGTTGGCGGTCTTCTTGTTTATTATATATATTTATAATTCCAATATGTTACAAAAACAAGAAATATGAAAAAAAGGGTTGGTTAGAGCCTCGCGACCTAACCCCGAGGTTCGTGGAGGTTAGGCCCCTTGGTTACACCAGCGCCAGGAAGCAGCCTTCTCTCGGGGCGTCAACTGGTGACTGTGGTGGTGATTGACCTGTGGGAGCAACACTGTCACCGGGATGGTGATTGACCTGTGGGAGCAACACTGTCACCGGGATGGTGCGTTAAGGAGGAGGCTTCTCCATCACTGTAGTTGCTGGGCTCCTCCTCCTCTTGGACTCCCTCGTCTATTTGTCCTTCTCCTCTGTTTCTTCTCTTGTCTATTTACTCCATTCTTGTCTATCTCCTTCCCTGCCTTCTACACTTTGTACTCGTATGTCGTTTTCTTCTTCTTCCTCTCCATTCTCCTCTTCCTCTCATTCTCTTTCTTCTCCTCTTCTTCCTTCTCCTTCTCCTCCTCTTCCTTCTCGTCTTCTTCCTTCTCCTCCTCTGCATCCTTCTCATCTTCCTCCGTATCCTCTTCGTTCTCTTATCTCTCCTCTTCTCCCTCTTCCCCCTCTTCTTCATTCTCCTCCTCTGCTTCATTCTCCCCCTCTGCTTCATTCTCCTCCTCCTCTTCATTCTCCTCCTCTTCTTCCTTATCCTCCTCCTCTTCTTCCTCCTCTTCTTCCTTATCCTCTTCATTATTCTCCTCCTCTTTCTCTTTTTCCTCCTCTTTATCTTCTTCCTCAAGAGGAGGAGGAGGAGGAAGAGGAGGAGGGAGGACAAAGTGGAGTTGGAGGGAGGAAGGGAGGAAGAGGAGGAGAAGGGGCGGAAGAGGAAGAGGAGGAAGGGTAGGAGGAGTACTCAGTAGTGTGACCACCATCACTGTAATTGTCACAGGGGGGGGGGGCGGCGGTCCCACGTACACCACCTTCCCACGACGTACGATGTCGTGCGGGTGTCGCGGCGGCGTGCGGTAGTTCCCGCCATCCACCACTAATTACCTGGTTGTAAAGCGATATTACGAGTCGTGTTCCAGGGGGGGAGGGGACTAGTAGTGTAAGGCTTCAACCCGTTCTCGCACTTGCTTATAGTCAATATTGGCTTATTTAATAAGTGCATATTTGACATACTAATTGATTGTAAATATTTTAGTTTACTTTGAAAAGCTTCATAGAAAACACCGACCTCACCTAACCTTCTTAGTATGTTAAGGTAAGCATCTTATTGCTTCTTAATTACAATTATTACTTAACCTATACCGTTGATAAGTTAAGTAATAATTGTGAATAAGAAGCAATAAGATGCTTTTCTTAACATACTAAGAAGGTTAGGTGAGGTCGGTGTTTTCTATGAAGCTTTTCAAGGTAAACTAAAATATTTACAATCAATTAGTATGTCACATATGCACTTATTAAATAAGTCAATATTGACTAGGGGCAAGTGCGAGAACGGATTGAAGTCTTAGAGAGCTTTCCCTTCCTCACAGGAGTCAGAAGTCGTCTGCTCCTGGTGTTTAGAATTAGAATACATGTTTGATGGACAATCCTATATATCAATTTCGTATCTTGGGTTCTAAGCGCACAAGGCAAGATAAGACTTAAGGAGACTGGAGAAAGGGTAATTAGGCTTTGATTGATTGATTGATGAAGATTAGGACACCTAAGAGGTGGCACGGGCATGAGTAGCCCGTATTAAACCTATGCCAAGGCAGCTCCTATTTCAGACAGCACCGCTCCTGTGCCAGGTAAGTCCACTACGGGCTCACCATAACCCGTGATACTTGCCCCGCTCCTGTGCTAGGTAAGTTACGGGCTCACCATAGCCCGTGCTACTTGGAACTTGTTCCGAGTAGCTGAATTTATAATAACAACAAAACAACTCCTATTTATATCGAAGCAGTCATTCACTGTGATGCCTGACCAACAATCGACTTGAGAAAATGGTCCAGGACGGACCGAGACGTCGTCGTCCCTTTACCTTCTAGTGTGTGGTCTGGTCAACATACTTCAGCCACGTTATTGTGACTCATCGCCTGCAGGCCTAACCCACGCTAGGTGGGTTAGGCCTATTATGTCATCCGGTAATTTGAGCCATAAACTAACAACCCAGTTTGCCAATGTTGGCCAGCTGCCTCTAGCGTAGTGGTCTACGTCGTTGGCTTGCAAGCACAAGTCCCTCGTTCGATTCCTGGTGTAGGACAGAGACGGCTGGGCATGTTTCTTTCACCAGCTGCCTCTGTTCACCTAGCAGTATATAAGCACCTAGGAGTAAGGCAATGGGTTTTGGGTTGGTTCCTGGGAGGAAGGTCAGCCAATAGCGAGAAGCTAGGACACAACCACAGGTATTCCTACCCACGGTAAACTGAGGTAAACCAACCACGGAAATGACGCATCCGTTACGTTCTGCTGACGTAACCTGACGGTGACGTATTTTAAGGTGATTTTAAATCACCTTGATGATTTAGGGCATGATACCTTGATGATTCAGGGCATGATACCTTGATGATTTAGGGCATGATACCTTGATGATTTAGGGCATGATACCTTGATGATTTAGGGCATGATACCTTGATGATTTAGGGCATGATACCTTGATGATTTAGGGTATGATACCTTAATGATTTAGGGTATGATACCTTGATGATTTAGGGTATGATACCTTGATGATTCAGAGCATGATACTTTGATGATTTAGGGTATGATACCTTGATGATTCGGAGCATGATACCTTGATGATTCAGAGCATGTTACCTTGATGATTTATTTCCTCTCCTTGCCCCAAACAAGTAAATACTCTGGGTTTAGAAACCGGTTGGGTTGATCTACGGAACAAAATTCCGGGAAATACAAGACCCGTAGGATCGCTGGAGTGTTTCAAGCGTGGGATAGACATACATGAACGAGACGCCCAACCCACACATCTTTGAAACAAAGGATGCGACGTTTCGGCCCATCTTAGATCACTATGAAGGACGGACTGACACGCTACTTTTCCCACAAATTTCAGACGTTGGAGCATCTTAGTTTTTAGCCATAGTATTGTGCCCGTAAAAATAAAGGGGTGGGGGGGGGGTTGTAAATAGGAGCAACCTGGAATGGGTCAATAGGCCTTCTTGAACTTTCTTAATACTTCCTCCCTGCTATCCTCCTCCTTGCTATCCCCCTCCTTGCTATCCCCCTCCTTGCTATCCCCCTCCTTGCTATCCTTCTCCCCTGCTATCCCCTCTCCCTGCTATCCCCTCTCCCTGCTATCCCCTCTCCCTGCTATCCCCTCTCCCTGCTATCCCCTCTCCCTGCTATCCCCCCTCCCTGCTATCCCCCCTCCCTGCTATCCTCCTCCCTGGTTTAGTGTCAGTACATCACATATCGTCACATAGCGGGGAGAGAAGAGAAATGAAATTCGAGGCTCCGAAGTGAACCTACATGGAGAAGTCCCCCGGTACTCAGTTCCGGTAGTCCGGTACCTAATTGGCGAGGGGGAGAGAACTTGGCGGTGGGGGGGGGGGGGTAATGATAGGGAGGGGGGGGGGGGGTTATTCCCCCCCCCGGCTACTTCCACTCCCCCCCCCCCCCCGAATTTCTCGGTTTGCACGAGTGGAGGCGGGGGTTTAGGGAGGTTGGGGGGGGAAGGAAGAGCAAGTCTGGTGTATATCTTCTCTCTCTCTCTCTCATACCAGAGAGAGAGAGAGAGAGAGAGAGAGAGAGAGAGAGAGAGAGAGAGAGAGAGAGAGAGAGAGAGAGAGAGAGAGAGGTGGTAATCTCCCTATACTCTCTCTTGATTCAGAATAAATGTGTATACGAGAGGGAGCGAGCAGGTTTTTGCAAGTATACATGGACCACAGACGAGTACACATGGACCACACACGAGCACACATGGACCACACACGAGTACACATGGGCCACAGTACACACATAGAGGGGGCTGCCAGGAGCTCGTCTCACCCCGCCAGAGCTGTATAAACTGGGTTAAGTGTTACACCTGAATGATCCGCTGTGTAATTATGAATTTCCTGTTCGTCTCCTTTGTGGCGAAGGAAAAGGGAGAAGGGATAGGATGGAAAGGCGGGAGGGAAGGGGGGGGGGGGGATAACGAGGAGAGCGTGATAGTGAAAAGGGTGGAAGGGGAGGGCGAGAGTGGAAAGGGAGGGGAGGGCGGGACGGAATATGGGCTAGGGAAAGGAGAAAGGGAGAGGGGGATGGGAAGGGGGATGAGAGGGTGGAAGTCAATAGGGGGGGGGGGTAGACAGGTTCACGTGTTAAGGGGGGGGGGGGAGGAAAAATGGTAGAAGGGGGGACAGATACGGGCGAGGGGGGGGGGAGGCAACGGATCAATATGAGTCCATCCATGAAAGTCTAAACATTCCCCCCCCCCCCCACCACCTTCTATCATTTTATTATTGCAAGATACATCAATATTGATGATCTTGCGAGGCACGTAGATAAGGGGAGGTACCGTTGATGTCTGTGCTAAACTACCCGTTCTTCCTTCTAGTTGATGTGTTGACAACTCTTAATATTCAAAAATGCCAATTTATGAGGCTAACGGCTATCTTCAGCGGGTGAAGGTGTACGATATCAGTCTTAATGGCCTGATTGGTGTCTGTACTGTTGTGTGTAATTCAATTTTAAATAATTGTTAGTTGATCCTCTTTTTATAGTGCTAATCTACAGCAAGTAATGCAACAATACAATATTCAACCATCAACGTTGTCTACACGTTGGATGTAGGTCTCTAGAAATGTTGATGAGTCATTGATCTACTTTTGGCGCCAATTTTCTCTTTAGTTGGACATGTTTCTCATACTTTATTCTCATAGGCTACATTTTTCTCATGTTCACTCATGACATCTCGTACTTTTGAAGTGCAATGGTATTTTTCTTTTAACTTGGGATATAATTACCGTAACCCATACAATTAAAATATGATCACTTGAACGACACTGGGACTGTAGGCTAGGCCTACCTGTCGGCCAGTAACACGATCTCACATAGGCCTACAGACCCTAATTCTGGAAAATTTACGATCGAAGCCCTATGGCGGAGTCCCCTAAGACCTACCTTCGTTGACGTTAAGGGGATGCAGTCAGGGACTATGGCAGTGATCATTCAGGGTGCCAGAGATAGTTGATCACAGGAATAATCGCCTCGATTGATTGATTGATATAGATTAAGCCACCCAAGAGGTGGCACGGGCATGAATAGCCCGTAAGTGGTACAATTTTTTGTTCAGTAATTCTATTCAGTGTTCTGAGGTTGCATTTAATCTTCAAGATGCTATCGCGGGGGAGGATGCTGCTTGGCAGTCTTTATGAGGGTCTCCAGCTGCTGGACACCTTTTTTTGACCAGGAGAGTGGCAGTGTTGATGGCTTCAAGGTGGTTACTGCAAGAGTCAGGGGACTCTTAAAGCTCTTCTAAGGTCGTTGGTTGCTTCATATTCCAGGAGATAGTGGCTTTTCTGTGACAGTTTGGCAGAAGATGCACTCTCTCTGTCGGGGTTCACCAATCTCCCAGTTGCATCTGTAACCTAGACGTAGTCTATATAACCTAACTGCTATTTCCCTGTGGATTCCTTTTGGGATATTTAACCTTTCTAATTTGGTTGCCTGAAGATACCATGTTGCAGAGGGCGAACCTTCAGCTACTCTCTGGTGTAGATAGGCTTTGTTAATCGTTGTTGTTGTTATAGATTCAGCTACTTGGAACAAATTCCAAGTAGCACGGGCTATGGTGAGCCCGTAACTTACCTGGCACAGGAGCGGGGCAAGTAGCACGGGCTATGGTTAGCCTGTTGTTAATCGCCTCGATCAATTATTATACATGTGGACTTAGAGGACGGGTGGCTAAGAGACAGGGTGAGGAGGTGAGGAAGGAAGGGGGAGGAGCCACGGAGGGAGGAAAGAGACAGGATAAAGGGGTAGGGAGTCGGAAGGGGAGGAGGTGAGGGGAGGGTGAGGGAGAGTGAACCAGGGACCGGAAATTGGAGAGGGGGAGCTTCAATGGATAGACAAGACCGTCTCTCCCTCACCTGGTGGAGGGGGGGGGCCTCTCCCTAACCTGGAGGTGGGGGGCCTCTCCCTCACCTGGGGGTGGGGGGGGCCTCTCCCTCACCTGGGGGTGGGGGGGGGGTCTCTCCCTCACCTGGAGGTGGGGGGGCCTCTCCCTCACCTGGAGGTGGGGGGGGGGCCTCTCCCTCACCTGGAGGTGGGGGGGGGGCCTCTCCCTCACCTGGAGGTGGGGGGGGGGCCTCTCCCTCACCTGGAGGTGGGGGGGGGCCCTCTCCCTCACCTGGAGGTGGGGGGGCCTCTCCCTCACCTGGAGGTGGGGGGGGGCCTCTCCCTCACCTGGAGGTGGGGGGGGCCTCTCCCTCACCTGGAGGTTGGGGGGGGCCTCTCCCTCACCTGGAGGTGGGGGGGCCTCTCCCTCACCTGGAGGTGGGGGGGCCTCTCCCTCACCTGGAGGTGGGGGGCCTCTCCCTCACCTGGAGGTGGGGGGCCTCTCCCTCACCTGGAGGTGGGGGGGCCTCTCCCTCACCTGGAGGTGGGGGGCCTCTCCCTCACCTGGAGGTGGGGGGCCTCTCCCTCACCTGGAGGTGGGGGGCCTCTCCCTCACCTGGAGGTGGGGGGCCTCTCCCTCACCTGGAGGTGGGGGGCCTCTCCCTCACCTGGAGGTGGGGGGCCTCTCCCTCACCTGGAGGTGGGGGGGGGCCTCTCCCTGACGCTGTAGTGTGTTGGTGTAACGCTGTAGTGTTGGTGTGACGCCGTAGCGTGACGCAGCTTGACGCAGAACCGACAAACCAGCAATGTGTCCCAGTTTTCACGCTTGGGTCCGGTTAACTTGGGATCCGGTCCTTTCCGTCCTTCAGACGATGTCGTCGCTCATCCGGACAACTCGGACCATGGGGGGGGGATATTCTGCATACATGGCCATACATGTATACAATGCTATCCAACCTGTATACAGTTCCTTCAGTTCGCCATGGAGAGGGTTAAAGATCTGTTCGACACTTAATTCAGTGGGTTCGTTAGCATTCAGAAACAGGTAAGTGAAACACTCGTCCACAGAAGGAGATTTAAGGTGCCTTTTAAACCAGCTCGTTATAATTCCATCACATTCCTTGCGTTATTGTTGCGTTATATAATAAATCTTGGTACAAGTCCAGTGTATGATCAAAGTGTTGCAGTACTGAGATAATGTTTACGGGGGATCAGAATGTCTTCAGCCAGGGTCGCGGAAGTCAGTCAATGTGGGACATTCTACACAATATATAATGTTCAAGGGAATGCATGTTTTCTCTCTCACATAAAGTTGACACACTTGTGTATTCGACACTTGAGTTTTGAGAGAGCTGCCAGATAGTGCTATAACTAGGTGTATTCTAGCCAATATAACATCACATTACCCTGTTACTTGTATTAATATGGAGTTAATATCCCTATTAATAAGGAGTTAATATCCCTATTAATAGGTAGTTGTTGCCCTTATTAGATCCATATATAGGTTTCTCCTCATGGTATTCGGCTTAATGTTTGAGGCTTCAGCTTTCAGGTCTTTAAATTTGGTAGGTCAATATAAGCGTTTCATCGGATATTATAGTAATTTCTAAATTAATATCTTAATATATTATAACGCCTGTATTAATATCTACTACTGGCCTGCGACAGGCTGTCTTTGCAAGCAGGGCAACAGTGTTATTCTTTGAGATGACAACATACTCCGTACAAGAATTAAATGAGAGAGAGAGAGAGAGAGAGGCTGAGATCAGATGAGGAGAAAACGAGAGACGAGACAGAGAAAGAAGAATGAAAGAGGAAATGTGAGATGGAAGGAAGTAGGACAAAGGGAATGGGAGGGGGATAGAAGGGAGAGGAGACGATATCGTCTCTTCTCCCTTATAATCTTCTCCTAGATAATGGGAGAGGGGTGTGGGAGGCTAGGTGAGAGGGGCCAGAAGAGAAAGGGGTGGAGGTAAGGGGGCTTCCTGTGTGCTCTCGGGTAAAGTGTCAGCACGGGGGAAAGGATGTGGCAAATGGAATAGAGGAGGGAAGCAAGAGAGAACCGGAAAGAAGAGAGGGAGAAGAAGGGAAATAGGAAAGGGAAGAAGATGAGGAAGGAGAGGGAGCCGAAGCCAAGAAGACGGGATGGATTGAGGTAACACAGAGATGTGATTTCTGGAATTAAAGTAGACAAAAATTTCGTGTGGATTTTTGCTGTTATGCTTGTAATGAAATGACGTTACCTATAAAAGTCTTAGTACGTACCTCCGGGATGGGTTGGAGCCCATGAGCTGGAGGTTACACAATGTAAAAATGTTAAACTGTGTTGTTCCTAATGCTGTTTAATAATAATAATAATAATAATAATAATATTATTATTGAACATTACAGATTTAACAGCTAAGGTAAGGGTATAGATACGGTGTATATATATATAGTTACCGTATATGTTCAATGGTTCTGTATCGCTCTCATCTCAGAATGGACCAATTTCGAGGCTTGAGACGTACACTGTTCTGTAATCTAAGACAATCACAAATCATAAGGTAACTGCACAATTTCATTGCTAGATACTGAATCTATCCGTTATTTGCCTCTGTTTGATTTTGTAAGAAATTGTAAATTTAGATGTAAAAAGTAAATATTGGAACTGACCAATATCAGCAAGGGTAAACACCTACCTACCCTGTGGCTACCTTGTGGAGGCTCCGAGGATCAATGTCCCCGCGGCACGGTTTCTGACCAGGTCTGGTTGGTCATCTGGTCAACCAGGCTGTGGGACGCGGGTGCTCGCAGCCTGACGTATGAATCACAGCCTGGTTAACCAGGTATCCTTCGCAGGTGTTTATCAAATGAGAGCAGTGACTAAAATCATGTCATATCTGTTACAAGCATTACTCGGGGAAATATTAATAATAAAAATATTTAATTTCATCAGCATTTCTAAATCGGCTCCTGATGGGTTTATAAAATTAAAAATCTAAAAGAAAAATGTTTAAATTAGACCATCAAAATCGTAAATAAAAGCGAAGGTGATGTAGAGCACCTGAGAATGAATGAGATGCCGTACAAAGAAGCAACAATGAGGGAATAATAGTAAATAGTGTTTACTTTAAAAAAATAGCCTTATGCAATTACGGGCTATTCATGCCC
>NC_091197.1:3838226-3888226 GCF_040958095.1 Procambarus clarkii | reverse complement strand
CTGTAAACAAGAACATTAGAACTCCGGAAATTGAGTTTGACCATCCTTGTCCTGTCTCACTGTACATATTGCTTCATATTTCATATAGGTATGGCATCCTTTTCCTAAAGCTGTTTTGGTTCTTATATACGAAAGTAAATTATGTCTAGATCTTCTGGCGATCTTAATCATATTATTCGAAGCAACTGAACTTTTCACACGGGAGTCACACGTTACCAACACATCATCGACCACATGCGCCAAACTAACCACATTCCGGCTGGTTAGCTTGGCACATCTGCCAGACATATATGAACAATTTGGCATAACTGGAAACTAAACAAGGGTCATACTCAATACAGATAACTACCGACTGTGTCATAGAGATATGACACATAACTTGTATTAGGCAGGAATGAATAAATATGACGGTCAGAGATGTGAAGGGGAAGAGTGTTTTTTTTACTTGGTTTCAAATGTAGAGATCAGAGTATGAGGTCCTCGAAAGGCGGGACCCAAGTGCTGAAGCTCTAAGCCCTCACAAGGTGAGAGCTGGTGAGAATGGTCGGTCGGTGTCTATCTATCTGTCTGTCTGTCTGTCTGTCTGTGTCTCTCTCTGTCTCTGTCTGTCTGTCTGTCTGTCTGTGTCTCTCTCTGTCTCTGTCTGTCTCTCTCTCTGACACACACAGGACCGACAGGAAAAAACCGAGAAGCAAAAGGAGAATCCGTGATTTAATCGGAAATGAATGAAAGCAAAGGCGCTGAACAAAAGGGCGTGGAGGAACTTTCGAAATAACAGAACACCAGAAAGTAGAGAGAGATACCAGAGAACCAGGAACGAGTATGTTAGTGTGAGAAGAGCAGCTGAGAAAAGGTATGAAAATGATATAACTAATAAAGCCAAGACCGAACCAAAGCTACTGCACAGTTACATCAGGAGGAAGACAACAGTGAAGGAACAGGTGATGAAACCTAGAACGAATGAGGACAGGTATACAGAGAATGACAGAGGTGTGTGAGGAACTCAACAAGAGGTTTCAGGAGGTCTTTACAATAGAACAAGGAGAGGTCACAGCGCTAGGAGAGGTGGCAGCAAACTAGGCGACCTTGGAAGGGTTCGAAATTACAAGAGAAGAGGTCAAGAGGCACCTATTGGAGCTGGACATGAGAAAGGCTGTTGGCTCGGACGGAATCTCACCATGGGTATTGAAAGAGTGTGCAGGAGCACTTTGTTTGTCACTCTCCATAGTGTATAGTAGGTCACTGGAAACGGGAGACCTGCCAGAAATATGGAAGACGGCTAATGGGGTCCCAATATACAAAAAGGATGACAGACAAGAGGCACTGAACTACAGGCCAGTGTCCTTAACTTGTATACCATGCAAGGTGATGGAGAAGATTGTGAGAAAAAACCTAGTAACACATCTGGAGAGAAGGGACTTCGTGACAACCCATCAACATGGGTTCAGGGAGGGTAAATCTTGCCTTAGAGGCTTAATAGAATTCTACGATCAGGTGACAAAGATTAAACAAGAAAGAGAAGGATGGGCGGACTGCATTTTTTTTTACTGTCGGAAAGCCTTTGACACAGTACCCCATAAAAGGCTGATGCATAAGCTGGAGAAACAGGCAGGAGTAACTGGTAGGGCGCTCCAGTGGATAAGGGAATACCTAAGCAGAGAGTTACAGTGAGGGGTGACACCTGAAATTGGCGTGAAGTCACCAGTGGAGTCCCACAGGGCTCTGTACTCGGACCTATCCTGTTTCTGATATACGTAAATGATCTCCCAGAGGATATAGACTCATTCCTCTCAATGTTTGCTGACGACGCCAAAATTATAAGAAGGATTAAGACAGAGGAGGACAGCTTGAGGCTTTAAGAAGACCTGGACAAACTAAAGGAATGGTCGAACGAATGGTTGTTAGAGTTTAACCCAAGCAAATGTAATGTAATGAAGATAGGTGTAGGGAACAGGAGGCCAGATATTAGGTATCATTCGGGAGATGAAATTCTTCAAGAATCAGAGAGAGAGAGAAAGACTTAGGGTTGATATCACGCCAGCCTTGTCTCCTGAATCCCATATCAAAAGGATAACATCAGCGGCATAAGCCTGGTTGGCCAACATAAGAACGGCATTTAGAAACTTGTGTAAGGAATCATTCAGAACTTTGTATACTACATATGTCAGACCAATCCTGGAGTATGCAGCTCTAGCATGGAGTCCATATCTAGTCAAGCATAAGACTAAACTGGAAAAAGTTCAAAGGTTTGCCACCAGACTAGTACCCGAGCTGAGAGGTATGAGCAACGAGGAGAGACTACGGGAATTAAACCTCACTTCGCTGGAAGACAGAAGAGTTAGGGGGGACATGATCACCACATTCAAGATACTGAAGGGAATTGATAGGGTAGATAAAGACAGGCTATTTAACACAAGGGGCACACGCACAAGGGGACACAGGTGGAAATTGAGTGCCCAAATGGGCCAATGAGATATAAGAACGATTTTTTTTGTGTCAGAGTAGTTGACAAATGGAATGCATTAGGAAGTGATGTGGTGGAGGCTGACTCCATACACAGTTTCAAGTACTCACCTAATTCTACTCGCTTAATTGTGCTTGCGGGGGTTGAGCTTTGGCTCTTTGGTCCCGCCTCTCAACTGTCAATCAACTGGTGTACAGATTCCTGAGCCTACTGGGCTCTTATCATATCTACATTTGAAACTGTGTATGGAGTCAGCCTCCACCACATCACTTCCTAGTGCATTCCATTTATTAACTACTCTGACACTGAAAAAATTCTTTCTAACGTCTCTGTGGCTCATCTGGGTACTCAGTTTCCACCTGTGTCCCCTTGTTCGTGTCCCACCCGTGCTGAAGAGTTTGTCTTTGTCCACCCTGTCAATTCCCTGAGAATTTTGTAGGTAGTTATCATGTCTCCCCTTACTCTTCTGTTTTCCAGGGATGTGAGGTTCAGCTCCTTTAGCCTTTCCTCGTAGCTCAATCCTCTCAGTTCCGGGACGAGCCTGGTGGCATACCGCTGAATCTTCTCTAACTTTGTCTTGTGTTTAACTAGGTATGGACTCCAGTTTGGAGCTGCATACTCCAGGATTGGTCTTACATAAGTGGTATACAGGGTTCTGAAAGATTCCTTACACAAGTTTCTGAAGGCAGTTCTTATGTTGGCCAGTCTAGCATATGCCGCTGATGATATTCTTTTGATGTGGGCCTCTGGGGACAGGTTCGGTGTGATATCAACCCCCAGATCCTTCTCTCTATTTGACTCTTGCAGGATTTCCCCTCCCAGATGATACCTTTTGTTCAGCCTCCTGCTCCCTTCGCCTAATTTCATTACCTTACACTTTCCCGAGTTGAACTTTAGCAGCCATTTTCTAGACCATTCCTTCAGTTTATCCAGGTCATCCTGTAGTCTCTGTCTATCTTCATCCGTCTTGATTCTTCTCATAATTTTTGCATCATCAGCAAACATCGAGAGGAATGAGTCTATACCCTCTGGAAGATCGTTCACATATATTAGAAACAGGATGGGTCCAAGTACTGAGCCCTGTGGGACTCCGCTGGTGACATCTCGCCACTCTGATGTCTCCCCCCTCACCGTTACTCGCTGTTTCCTGTTGCTTAAGTACTCCCTTATCCACTGGAGCACCTTCCCTTTTACTCCTGCCTGTTGCTCCAACTTTTTTAACAGCCTTTTATGGGGTACCGTGTCAAAGGCTTTTTGGCAATCCAGGAAAATGCAGTCGGCCCACCCTTCTCTTTCCTGCCTAATTTTCGTTGCCTGGTCATAAAATTCTATTAAACCTGTGAGGCACGATTTACCATCCCTGAACCCATGTTGGTGGTGCGTTACAAAGTTATTTCCCTCCAGATGCTCTACGAGCTTTTTCCTCACGATCTTCTCCATCACCTTGCATGGTATACAAGTTAAGGAAACTGGCCTGTAATTCAGTGCCTCTTGCCTGTCACCCTTTTAGTTTATTGGGACCACGTTAGCTGTCTTCCAACTTTCTGGTAAGTCTCCTGTTTCCAGTGACCTGTTATACACCATAGAGAGTGGCACACTTAGTGCTTCTGCACCTTCCTTTAGTATCCATGGTGAGATTCTATCAGGCCCAACAGCCTTTGTCACATCCAGCTCCAGCAGACACCTTTTGACCTCATCACTGGTGAGGTCAAATTCCTTCAAGGTTGCTTGGTTTGCCGCCTCCTCATTTAGTGCTGGGGCTTCTCCTTGTTCTATTGTGAAGACCTCCTGGAATCTCTTGTTGAGTTCTTCACACACCTCCTTGTCATTCTCTGTGTATCTGTTCTCCACTTTCCGCAGCTTCATCACTTGTTCCTCCACTGCTGTTTTCCTCCTGATGTGGCTGTGGAGCAGCTTTGGTTGGGTCTTGGCTTTACTCGCGATGTCATTTTCAAACTGATATGTGTAGATATGATAGAGCCCAATAGGCTCAGGAACCTGTACACCAGTTAATTGACAGTTGAGAAGCGGGACCAAAGAGCCAGAGCTCAACCCCCGTAAGTACAACTAGGTGAGAACAAGTAGGTGAGCACACACCAGAGAGAGAGAGAGAGAGGGGGGGGGGGTGAGGGGAGGGGAGGGGGTGCACCGGAGGCTGGTGGTGGAACAACCAATGATCTCTACACCAGGAAGACCCGGGCTCAGCCCCCGGCCCGTCACGCTTCCTCTACTGTGTGTGTGGAGTCTGCTCCCCCTCCCTTCCCCCCACCACTGTGTATACTGACACCCGTGTACACCAGTGCTTCCTGGACCCCCCAAGACGGGCTTGGCAGTGTGCCCCCCCAAGACGGGCTTGGCAGTCTGCCCCCCCCCCCCAAGACGGGCTTGGCAGCGTGCCCCCCAAGACGGGCTTGGCAGTGTGCCCCCCCCCAAGACGGGCTTGGCAGTGTGCCCCCCCCCCAAGACGGGCTTGGAGGTGTGCCCCCCAAGACGGGCTTGACAGTGTGCCCCCCCCCAAGACGGGCTTGGCAGTGTGCCCCCCCCCCCCAAGACGGGCTTGGCAGTGTGCCCCCCCCCAAGACGGGCTTGGAGGTGTGCCCCCCAAGACAGGCGTGGCAGTGTGCCCCCCCCAAGACGGGCTTGGAGGTGTGCCCCCAAGACGGGCTTGGAGGTGTGCCCCCAAGACGGGCTTGGCAGTGTGCCCCCCCCCAAGACGGGCTTGGCAGTGTGCCCCCCCAAGACGGGCTTGGAGGTGTGCCCCCAAGACGGGCTTGGAGGTGTGCCCCCAAGACGGGCTTGGCAGTGTGCCCCCCCCCCAAGACGGGCTTGGCAGTGTGCCCCCCCCCCAAGACGGGCTTGGAGGTGTGCCCCCAAGACGGGCTTGGCGGTGTGCCCCCCCCCAAGACGGGCTTGGAGGTGTGCCCCCCAAGACGGGCTTGGAGGTGTGCCCCCCAAGACGGGTTTGGAAGTGAGCCCCCCTCCCCCAAGACGGGCTTGGCAGTGTGCCCCCCCCCCCAAGACGGGCTTGGCAGTGTGCCCCCCCCAAGACGGGCTTGGCAGTTTCCCCCCCCCCCAAGACGGGCTTGGAGGTGTGCCCCCAAGACGGGCTTGGCAGTGTGCCCCCCCCCCCCCAAGACGGGCTTGGCAGTTTCCCCCCCCCCCAAGACAGGCTTGGAGGCTGATGAAACATGTGTCTGAATCATCATCATCATCATCATCTCTCTTGTTTTCCAGCTCGCCAGCTGGAAGGTTAGTGGCACCCTGAGTAATGAGGCAGCGTCCAGGTGTTGCAATGATTGATGCTCCATCATGCTCCATTACGCTCCCTGACGTTTTCTAATGTTGTGCAATACATCCCGAGTCTCTGTGACGCTCCCTGGTGCTCCCTGGTGCTTCCTGACGCTCCCTGGTGCTTCCTGACGCTCCCTGGTGCTTCCTGACGCTCCCTGGTGCTTCCTGACGCTTCCTGGGGCTTTCTGACGCTCCCTGGTGCTCCCTGACGCTCCCTGGTGCTCCCTGACGCTCCCTGACGCTCCCTGGTGCTTCCTGACGCGCCCTGGTGCTTCCTGACGCTCCTTGGTGCTCTCGGTGCTTCCTGACGCTTCCCGGTGCTTCCTGACGCTCCCCGGTGCTCCCCGACGTTCCCTGGTTCTCCCTGGTGCTTCCTGACGCTCCCTGGTGCTTTCTGACGCTCCCTGATGCTTCCTGACGCTCCCTGGTGCTTCCTGACGCTCCCTGGTGCTTCCTGGTGCTTTCTGACGCTCCCTGGTGCTTTCTGACGCTCCCTGGTGCTTTCTGACGCTTCCTGGTGCTTCCTGGTGCTTTCTGACGCTCCCTGGTGCTTCCTGGTGCTTTCTGACGCTCCCTGGTGCTTCCTGGTGCTTTCTGACGCTCCCTGGTGCTTCCTGGTGCTTTCTGACGCTCCCTGGTGCTTCCTGGTGCTTTCTGACGCTCCCTGGTGCTTCCTGGTGCTTTCTGACGCTCCCTGGTGCTTTCTGACACTCCCTGGTGCTTCCTGATGCTTTCTGACGCTCCCTGGTGCTTCCTGGTGCTTTCTGACGCTCCCTGGTGCTTCCTGGTGCTTTCTGACGCTCCCTGGTGCTTCCTGGTGCGTTCTGACGCTCCCTGGTGCTTCCTGGTGCTTTCTGACGCTCCCTGGTGCTTTCTGACACTCCCTGGTGCTTCCTGGTGCTTTCTGACGCTCCCTGGTGCTTCCTGGTGCTTTCTGACGCTCCCTGGTGCTTCCTGGTGCTTTCTGACGCTCCCTGGTGCTTCCTGGTGCTTCCTGACGCTCCCTGGTGCTTCCTGACGCTCCCTGGTGCTTCCTGACGCTCCCGGTGCTTCCTGACGCTCCCTGGCGCTCCCTGGTGCTTCCTGGTGCTTTCTGACGCTCCCTGGTGCTTCCTGACGCTCCCTGGTGCTTCCTGACGCTCCCGGTGCTTCCTGACGCTCCCTGGCGCTCCCTGGTGCTTCCTGGTGCTTCCTGACGCTCCCTGGTGCTTCCTGACGCTCCCTGGCGCTCCCTGGTGCTTCCTGGCGCTTTCTGACGCTCCCTGGTGCTTCCTGGTGCTTTCTGACGCTCCCTGGTGCTTCCTGGTGCTTTCTGACGCTCCCTGGTGCTCCCTGGTGCTTCCTGACGCTCTCTGACGCTCCCTGGTGCTTCCTGACGCTCCCCGGTGCTTCCAGACGCTCCCCGGTGCTTCCAGACGCTCCCTGGGGCTCCCTGACGCTCCCTGACGCTCCCTGGTGCTCCCTGACGTTCCCTGGTTCTCCCTGGTGCTCCATGACGTTCCCTGGTGCTCCATGACGTTCCCTGGTGCTCCCTGACGTTCCCTGGTGCTCCCTGATACACACCCTGCCGCTTCGTAACACTTCGTGTCACGCGGGTTCGTTACGGGGGGGGGGGAGGATATGTTGGGACAAGACGCTTTCTTTCCACATTGGAAAGAAATGGAAAGATCCTCCCCACGTCCCAGTGCCAAGTTTTTCCATCTTCCTGCTGCAACCCGTCCTCGACTCAAGTCCATTCCATCCAGCGGTCGACCCCACAGACGCATTCACAAATTTTTACATGCTGTTCATTCAAAACGGGAGTTTTCTCAAATATAAATTAATATTATATTGTATAATATATGTACAATATAGCGTATTGTGCATATATAGACATAGGTTAGGTTAGGTGTTTAGGCTCTGTTGGCGATTATTTGTATTTGTAGTACGTGGGTGAAGCATTTATAGCATTGTGGTTCGAACAAAATTCGTCAGTGAAGCACTTGTTCTGGAAGTGTTCGAACGTCATCAGTTGTGAGTCGTGTGTAAACCGTTTTTCATTCATAAACAGGGGGTTTGGCGGGTGGGTGGAATCACTTTTGGGTCTTTGTTTGGAGGTCGGGCTGCCTCCTCTTTTACTCAGTTCGAAGCTATATTGCTTTGCTGTTCTTCGTTGTCGGACAGTTCAAAGATAAGAAGCTTCGTTAAACACCGTGAATTCCCTCTCTCACAACCACCCCCCTACAACCACTCCCTACAACCACCCCCTACAACCACCCCCTACAACCACCCCCTACAACCACCCCCTACAACCACCCCCTACAACCACCCCCTACAACCACCCCCTACAACCACCCCCTACAACCACCCCCTACAACCACCCCCTACAACCACGCCCTACAACCACGCCCTACAACCACCCCCTACAACCACCCCCTACAACCACCCCCTACAACCACCCCCTACAACCACCCCCTACAACCACCCCCTACAACCACCCCCCACAACTACCCCCCACAACCCTACCCCACAACCCCCCCCACAACCCCCCCCACAACCCCCCCCCACAACCCCCCCCCACAACCCCCCCCCACAACCCCCCCCAACCCCCCCCCCCCACAACCCCCCCCCCCCACAACCCCCCCACAACCCTCCCCACAACCCCCCCCCCACAACCCTCCCCACAACCCTCCCCACAACCCCCCCCCCCACAACCCTCCCCACAACCACCCCCCCACAACCACCCCGCCCCACAACCACCCCCCCCCCCCAAAACCACCCCCCCCCACAACCACCCCCCCCCCACAACCACCCCCCCCCACAACCATCCCCCCCCCACAACCACCCCCCCCACAACCCCCCCCCCACAACCACCCCCCCACAACCACCCCCCCCACAACCCCCCCCCCACAACCACCCCCCCCACAACCACCCCCCCACAACCACCCCCCCACAACCACACCCCACAACCACCCCCCACAACCACCCCCCCCACAACCACCCCCCACAACCCCCTCCCCCCACAACCCCCTCCCCCCACAACCCCCTCCCCCCACAACCCCCTCCCCCCACAACCACCCCCTCCCCCCACAACCCCCTCCCCCCACAAACCCCTCCCCCCACAACCACCCCCCCACAACCACCCCCCACAACCCCCCCCCCACAACCACCACCCCCCACAACCACCACCCCCCACAACCCCGACAACCACCCCCCAACCACCCCCCACAACCACCCCCACAACCACCCCCCACATGCACCCCCCACAACCACCACCCCCCACAACCCCGACAACCACCCCCCACAACCACCCCCCACAACCACCCCCACAACCACCCCCCACAACCACCCCCCACAACCACCCCCACAACCACCCCCCCCACATCCACCCCCCACAACCACCCCCCCACAACCCCCCCACAACCCCCCCCCACAACCCCCCCCACAACCACCTCCCCCCACAACCCCCCCCCCCACAACCACCCCACCACAACCACCCCTTACAACCACCCCCCACAACCACCCCAACACCCCCACAACCACCCCAACACCCCCCACAACCACCCCAACACCCCCCACAACCACCCCCACAACCACCCTCACAACCACCCCCACAACCCCCCACAACACCCCCCACAACCACCCCCCACAACCACCCTCACAACCACCCCCACAACCCCCCACAACACCCCCCACAACCACCCCCCACAACCACCCTCACAACCACCCTCACAACCACCCCCACAACCCCCCACCACACAACCGGACCCATTCCCCACATTTTCCATCTTATACTGAAACATAAACTAGGACATATTTCCTTTATTACGTCTCCAAGACCCAAGAGACGGGCTTGACCGCGGGTCCAGACACTGTAACAAGGCGACTCTTGACAGGCGAAGGACGGCGAATTAGTCGTTAAAATACAATGGCCAAGTTTGCGGTGATTGCCTAAGGAGCGGCCGGGCCTGAGACCGCACCGGTAGCGAGCGGTCGCAAGCGGTTAGGAGCGTTAGCAAGCGGTTGTAATATAGCAACATAGGAGGATTGTGGAGGACCGGTTACTGAAGGGTAAGGGGAAGGTGGTGAAGGGTAAGGGGAAGGTGGTGAAGGGTAAGGGGGAAGGTGGTGAAGGGTAAGGGGGAAGGTGGTGAAGGGTAAGGGGAAGGTGGTGAAGGGTAAGGGGAAGGTAGTGAAGGGTAAGGGAAGGTGGTGAAGGGTAAGGGGAAGGTGGTGAAGGGTAAGGGGAAGGTGGTGAAGGGTAAGGGGAAGGTGGTGAAGGGTAAGGGGAAGGTGGTGAAGGGTAAGGGGAAGGTGGTGAAGGGTAAGGGGAAGGTAGTGAAGGGTAAGGGAAGGTGGTGAAGGGTAAGGGGAAGGTAGTGAAGGGTAAGGGAAGGTGGTGAAGGGTAAGGGGAAGGTAGTGAAGGGTAAGGGAAGGTGATGAAGGGAAAGGGGAAGGTGGTGAAGGGAAAGGGGAAGGTGGTGAAGGGTAAGGGGAAGGTAGTGAAGGGTAAGGGAAGGTGATGAAGGGAAAGGGGAAGGTGGTGAAGGGAAAGGGGAAGGTGGTGAAGGGTAAGGGGAAGGTAGTGAAGGGTAAGGGGAAGGTAGTGAAGGGTAAGGGGAAGGTGGTGAAGGGTAAGGGGAAGGTAGTGAAGGGTAAGGGGAAGGTAGTGAAGGGTAAGGGAAGATGGCGAAGCGTAAGGGAAGGTGGCGAAGCGTAAGGGAAGGTGGCGAAGCGTAAGGGGAGGTGGTGAAGGGTAAGGGGAAGGTGGTGAAGGGTAAGGGGATGGAAGTGAAGGGTAAGGGAAGGTGGCGAAGCGTAAGGGAAGGTGGCGAAGCGTAAGGGAAGGTGGCGAAGCGTAAGGGGAGGTGGTGAAGGGTAAGGGGAAGGTGGTGAAGGGTAAGGGGAAGGTAGTGAAGGGTAAGGGGAGGTGGTGAAGGGTAAGGGGAAGGTAGTGAAGGGTAAGGGAAGATGGCGAAGCGTAAGGGAAGATGGCGAAGCGTAAGGGAAGGTGGCGAAGCGTAAGGGGAGGTGGTGAAGGGTAAGGGGAAGGTGGTGAAGGGGAAGGGGAAGGTAGTGAAGGGTAAGGGAAGGTGGTGAAGGTTAAGGGAAGGTGGTGAAGGGTAAGGGGAAGGTGGTGAAGGGTAAGGGAAGGTGGTGAAGGGTAAGGGGAAGGTGGTGAAGGGTAAGGGAAGGTGGTGAAGGGTAAGGGGAAGGTGGTGAAGGGTAAGGGGAAGGTGGTGAAGGGTAAGGGAAGGTGGTGAAGGGTAAGAGGAAGGTGGTGAAGGGTAAGGGAAGGTGGTGAAGGGTAAGGGGAAGGTGGTGAAGGGTAAGGGGAAGGTGGTGAAGGGTAAGGGAAGGTGGTGAAGGGTAAGGGGAAGGTGGTGAAGGGTACGGGGAAGGTGGTGAAGGGTAAGGGGAAGGTAGTGAAGGGTAAGGGAAGGTGGTGAAGGGTAAGGGGAAGGTAGTGAAGGGTAAGGGGAAGGTGGTGAAGGGTAAGGGAAGGTGGTGAAGGGTAAGGGGAAGGTAGTGAAGGGTAAGGGAAGGTGATGAAGGGAAAGGGGAAGGTGGTGAAGGGAAAGGGGAAGGTGGTGAAGGGTAAGGGGAAGGTAGTGAAGGGTAAGGGGAAGGTAGTGAAGGGTAAGGGGAAGGTGGTGAAGGGTAAGGGGAAGGTAGTGAAGGGTAAGGGGAAGGTGGTGAAGGGTAAGGGAAGGTGGTGAAGGGTAAGGGAAGGTGTTGATGGGTAAGGGAAGGTGTTGATGGGTAAGGGGGAAGGTGGTGAAGGGTAAGGGAAGGTGGTGAAGGGTAAGGGGAAGGTTGTGAAGGGTAAGAGGGAAGGTTGTGAAGGGTAAGAGGGAAGGTAGTGAAGGGTAAGGGGAAGGTTGTGCAGCTGTTCAAGTCTTTCTAGCAGCTTCAGCAGCTGTATAAGTAACCACAGGTGCCAGTGGTGTGCTGTGTGTGAACGCAGTCCAGGTGTGCGTGCGCGGCCTTGTGTGTGTGTGTGTGTGTGTGTGTGTGTGTGTGTGTGTGTGTGTGTGTGTGTGTGTGTGTGTGTGTGTGTGTGTGTGTGTGTGTGTTCGCTCAGCCTGTTGTGGGTGACGCCCAGCGGCTTTTTGTACTAGGGTGTCTGGCGGAAATATCTGTGTGGTGTACGGGGCTGACGACCTTACAGACTCGTCCCTCCACAGTTCTCACACTGTGTAATACAAAGTGTATTGTAAGTAATATTTTACTTGAATGTATTCGTAAATGTATTTTTTGATTGTCACTTTGGACAGCCAGGCCATGAACCAGTGGCGTCTTGTGCACCAGCAGCGTCTTGTGCACCGGTAGCGTCTTGTGCACCGGTAGCGTCTTGTGCACCGGTAGCGTCTTGTGCACCGGTAGCGTCTTGTGCACCGGTAGCGTCTTGTGCACCGGTAGCGTCTTGTGCACCGGTAGCGTCTTGTGCACCGGTAGCGTCTTGTGCACCGGTAGCGTCTTGTGCACCGGTAGCGTCTTGTGCACCGGTAGCGTCTTGTGCACCGGTAGCGTCTTGTGCACCGGTAGCGTCTTGTGCACCGGTAGCGTCTTGTGCACCGGTAGCGTCTTGTGCACCAGTAGCGTCTTGTGCACCAGTAGCGTCTTGTGCACCGGTAGCGTCTTGTGCACCAGCAGCGTCTTGTGCACCAGTAGCGTCTTGTGCACCGGTAGCGTCTTGTGCACCGGTAGCGTCTTGTGCACCAGTAGCGTCTTGTGCACCAGTAGCGTCTTGTGCACCAGTAGCGTCTTGTGCACCAGTAGCGTCTTGTGCACCAGTAGCGTCTTGTGCACCGGTAGCGTCTTGTGCACCGGTAGCGTCTTGTGCACCAGCAGCGTCTTGTGCACCAGTAGCGTCTTGTGCACCGGTAGCGTCTTGTGCACCGGTAGCGTCTTGTGCACCAGTAGCGTCTTGTGCACCAGTAGCGTCTTGTGCACCGGTAGCGTCTTGTGCACCGGTAGCGTCTTGTGCACCGGTAGCGTCTTGTGCACCGGTAGCGTCTTGTGCACCGGTAGCGTCTTGTGCACCGGTAGCGTCTTGTGCACCGGTAGCGTCTTGTGCACCGGTAGCGTCTTGTGCACCAGTAGCGTCTTGTGCACCGGTAGCGTCTTGTGCACCGGTAGCGTCTTGTGCACCAGTAGCGTCTTGTGCACCGGTAGCGTCTTGTGCACCGGCAGCGTCTTGTGCACCGGTAGCGTCTTGTGCACCAGTAGCGTCTTGTGCATCGGTAGCGTCTTGTGCACCGGTAGCGTCTTGTGCACCAGTAGCGTCTTGTGCATCGGTAGCGTCTTGTGCACCGGTAGCGTCTTGTGCACCAGTAGCGTCTTGTGCACCAGCACCGTCTTGTGCACCAGCACCGTCTTGTGCACCAGCAGCGTCTTGTACACCAGCACCGTCTTGTACACCAGCAGCGTCTTGTACACCAGCAGCGTCTTGTACACCAGCAGCGTCTTGTGCACCAGCACCGTCTTGTACACCAGCACCGTCTTGTACACCAGCAGCGTCTTGTACACCAGCAGCGTCTTGTGCACCAGCACCGTCTTGTGCACCAGTAGCGTCTTGTGCACCAGTAGCGTCTTGTGCACCAGCACCGTCTTGTGCACCAGCAATTTCTTGTCAATTGTCAGGTTCCTTGAAGGAGACGTTTACGTCTTGCCTTAATATTGAGAGCGTTGGAACCGACAGTCATCAAGGAGTTATGTAAAGGCATTGGCGACATTTACCTTTTGTTTTGGGTCTTGGTGGTGCTCTGTGTTCACCACGCCTCGTCCTGGGTGTTGGTGGTGCTCTGTGTTCAACACGCCACCACCTGGGTGTTGGTGGTGCTCTGTGTTCAACACGCCTCCACCTGGATGTTGGTGGTGCTCTGTGTTCAACACGCCACCACCTGGGTGTTGGTGGTGCTCTGTGTTCAACACGCCACCACCTGGGTGTTGGTGGTGCTCTGTGTTCAACACGCCACCACCTGGGTGTTGGTGGTGCTCTGTGTTCAACACGCCTCCACCTGGGTATTGGTGGTGCTCTGTGTTCACCAAGCCTCCACCTGGGTATTGGTGGTGCTCAGTGTTCAACACGCCACCACCTGGATGTTGGTGGTGCTCAGTGTTCAACACGCCACCACCTGGATGTTGGTGGTGCTCAGTGTTCAACACGCCTCCACCTGTACACAGATCACCTCAACACACCTTGTTAGATCTGGCCGTTTACGAGCTAATAAAATTATCATTGTATTCCCACTGCTGACGATTATGTTGGTGAGGTAATTGAGTAATTACGACAGTGAGTAACTGTGCTGAGTAAGATGGGAGAGAGGGGGTGAGGGGGGTTGTAAACAACAGGTAACTGTAGGCTCAGATGGTGGTGGTAGTTATATAGAGGAGTGGTTATGTTGTTTCCTCAGTCAGCGAGTCTAGGAATTGTTGGGAAAGGCGAGGGTGTCTCTCCACTCTCCTGGGGGTGTATGGGGACGTCCCTACACCCCCTTGAGGTGTAGGTAGGAGACCCTCTCTACACCCCATTGAGGTGTAGGATGCTACACTTGGTGTTTCTTGCGTCTCAAGCAACTGCTACACTTGGTAGGTGAGGGTGTCACGCCCCCCCCCCCCCCGAGCTGTGGTGTGTCACACAAGAGGTCAGTGACGGTAAAGTGTTACATTGACTGTCTTCACGTCCTGGTTAGCTCTCACCCCCCCCCCATCCCCAGGTGCACTCCCCCTTTCCCTACAGTAGGGGGGAGGGGGGCTGACAAGGATTGTGTGCACTATCATCTTGGATTTCTGCCGAGTATAGTTTAGGGGGGGGGGGGAATAGGGGGGTTATATTGACCAGACCACACACTAGGAGGTGAAGGGACGACGACGTTTCGGTCCGTCCTGGACCATTCTCAAGTCGATTTGAGAATGGTCCAGGATGATCGACTTGAGAATGGTCCAGGTCGGACCGAAACGTCGTCGTCCCTTCACCTTCTAGTGTGTGGTCTCGTCAACATACTTCAATCACGTTATTGTGGCTCATCGCCTGCATAGGGGGGTTATATTTAAAGGATAAGAGACAGACTAATATTGTTTTAGGCTTTGATCCTCGCAATCCGGTTCACTCCGGCCTGACTCTTCCGGTAGTTAAGATAAATCTGAAAACTTAAGCTAAAGACTAAGTAATGTAATTATCTGCAGAAAGGTCTAATTCAATGTCTAAATGGCATTTATACGGGCATACAAGAACAAGAAGCGAGGGATATTGGCCAGAATGAAGGGAATGATTCCCAGCCACTTGAACCATCGGGGATCGAACTCCAGCCCTGCAAGGAACGAAACTGTTGCTGTCCTCATATCCCTTCCATGTGTTATGTAGTCACCCAGAAGTTAACGTAAATTATTTAATTATTAAACGCGAAACCATTGACTAATGACACGGATCTCTGATCATTTATGAACAGAAGAATAAATTGACTTTCTTCTGAACAAGAAAGATTCGGGAACGTCTTAGGAAACTAAATGAATCAAGACAAGATAAAGAGAGAAGAAAATTATCAGAAGAAAACTGTGAGTTTTGGCTACTATATAGAACTAAGATGGCATATGAGGCAATGAGCTGGGATAGGTAGGAGACCGAGAATGATGACCAACCACTTGGACCGTTGGGGATCGAACCCAGACCTGCGAGACGCGAGGCTACCGCTTACCGTCGAGTCCAAGTGGTTGGATAAGTAAGGTAAAGCGTCTCTGTTTTATCTTTTTCTTTGCCATTTCACCTTTCTCAGTTTTAAAAATTCCTATTAACTCCTATGGAATACTTCTAACCTTTTCACTTATCGTCCC
This sequence comes from Procambarus clarkii, assembly GCF_040958095.1. Lineage (NCBI taxonomy): Eukaryota > Metazoa > Arthropoda > Malacostraca > Decapoda > Cambaridae > Procambarus > Procambarus clarkii. The sequence goes on along the minus strand of NC_091197.1, from coordinate 3,872,654 downwards.
ACACTCTGTGATATACGTTAACTTGTATGGTATACATCAACTCTTATGGTATACATCAACTCTTATGGTATACATCAACTCTTATGGTATACATCAACTCTTATGGTATACATCAACTCTTATGGTATACATCAGCCTTCAGGCCTTTCACCTCACATTCCTTCCTTACATATTGACTGTCTACAACACAGTAACACACTCCTCCTGACAACCCTGAAGAAATGGAAAAATATTTAGTAAATGCAATACATAGAGCAGCAAATCACGCCATCCCCAAGAGGAAAACAATTACCCAACAACACAAGGACCATTGGTATTACTGTGATAGGATCAAAGAGCTAAATGACAGACTAAATCGTGCACGAAAGAATTTCAGAAGAGGTAGAACCGAAGCTAATCTAGGACTTCTTAGAGCTGTCCGAGATCATGTACACGAAGAAACAGCAAAAATCAGAGAAGAAAAATGGCTCGAGTGGTGTGCCAAGCTAAATCAGCCTACATCCTTGGGCAACATCTGGAGGCAGATCAACAAGGCCAAAGGAAAATCGCCTCCTGCTCCGCCGCACCATGTTCATCCAGAGCAAGAAGCAGAAAAGTTAGCAAATCTCTTTGCTTCAAGAGCCAGTTCCACTCGACTTCCTCAAGCAACTCTGACTCACCAACAAAGACTTCAAGCAGCAAGATGGAAAAAAATAGATGATGCTTTAGCCTTACCTGACGAACTAGACCAACCTTTCAATCTGAAAGAACTCAGAAGTGCTACAAAGAAAACTAAAAATACAGCTCCAGGCGAGGACAAAATCACTTACAACATGCTAGCCAAGCTAGGAGAGAAGGGTGAAGAAGCCTTCTTGAATCTCATCAACAGAGTATAGGTGACAAGAACTCGACCACTCTCTTGGAACAGTGCAATTATAGTTCCCATTCCAAGACCTAAAGACCCAGGAAATCCAAGACACATCATTAACAAGCCGTCTGGCCAAAACTGCAGAAAGAATGGCCCTTAATCGAATTGAATGGAAAGCCAATCCACTACACCAAAATATGTTTGCTTACAGAAAAGGTGTTGGAACCACAGAATGCCTTACCTCCCTCCTGGATCAAATCAATGACAAACCTGGAATCCTTATTTTTCTAGACCTTGAAAAAGCCTTCGAGTTAGCCAGTGCTCCAGCTACACTGTGCTGCCTTGTGGATAAGGAAACCAAAGGACACGCTCTTGCCTTTGCCAAAGGAAGCCTGCTTAACCGAGAAGCTAAAGTCAAATTCCAAGGAAAAACATCGACCTCAAAGAGGCTGGAAAATGGGACCCCGCAGGGAGGAATACTAAGCCCCTTCCTCTTCAACTGTCTCATGGAACAATTCATGAAGCTCAAGCTACCAAAAGCCAAACTTCTTAACTATGCAGACGACTTTGTGGTCATCATCAATGGCAAAGGTGCAAGGAACCATGCACAAAAATGCCTAGATATTATGAGCAGGGAAGCGGAACGCATAGCAGTGAAAATAAACAGCAATAAAACAAAAGCTATGGCTGTTAAAATGAGAACTCAAGACATCAGACTGGCAATACAAGGACATGAAATTGAGTGGGTTACCTCTCTTTAATACCTAGGAGTCATAATAGACAACCAGTTGAAATTCACTCAAGAAATTGAATATCTTCGGCAACGCTGTAAAGCCAGAAACTCAACTTTGCGCTCTCTGACCAGTCTTAGAGAGGGTGCATCTCTACCAGTACTCAAAATGTACTACGTTCAAGCAGTTAGGTCACTCATCGACTATGCTGCTCCTGCTCGTACATCCCTCAGTGATAACCAGTGGGAGAAACTGGAAGTGTCTCAAAATGATGCTGTGAGAACAATGCTGGGAGCACCTATATGGACGCGTAGAGAGAACCTTAGAATGGAAACCAATTTACCAGCATTAGAAAACAGGATGCAACAAAGGATAGCCACCATAACAGCAAAACTTTTTGGAACAACCGGCAGACTGACAATCAAAGACAGCATTCAGAGATCCTTTCAGAAAAACTTTCAATATAGAACAAGCTTATGAATGGATAATCTGGTCAAGATTCTAGAGAAAGTGGACCTGAAATGGACCATCAAAAATAATGGGGAAGATAGACCATATCAACACTTTCGGCAGCCTCCTCAGTGGGAAGAAGCGAGTCTAAAGATAATCATTGAAGGATTACCAGTTAAAAAATCACCATATGACTCGCAGAGGCTCAAAGCAGTTATAGAACAACAAATCCAAACCATCTCAAGACCTACAACGACTCACATCTTCAGAGACGGATCAGTTGATCAAGAAAGAGGTTCTGTTGGGGCAGCAGTTTACACTACCAACCATGAAGCTTACTGAAGCATGAATAGTGGGTGCTCAACATTGCAAACAGAATTATATGCCCTGAAGGAGGCAATAAACTATACAATTGAGAATAATTTACATGATGTCATCATTCATACCGACTCTGAATCTTCGCTCCAGGCATTGTTATCCAGTCAGCACAGAGATAATATACAACTCTTCACAGAAATCCTACATATAGGAAAAGATGCCCATAATCTAGGGCTGTCAATCACCCTAAATTGGATACCAAGTCACATTGGCATAGATGGTAATGAAAAGGCAGACTCACTAGCAACAACTGTCACTGCTCTACCTGTTGTACAGGAACAAATACCTCCAAGTTTCTCACAGATTATGGAGCAAATCAAGAAGAAAATATTCTCAACTATCAAAAGTCGCCACAGAGCCAAAGTAGCGGAAGGAAGATCCACTGCGATATGGTACGAACAAGCCACTGGGTACTCCTCTTTCAAGCCTGACAAAAAGATATCCAGAGACATTGCAGTAGCCATACACAGACTCAGACTTGGTTACAAGTGCTGCTGGGAGGTAATGAACCCAATAGTTAAAGAGTGTCACATCTGTGGAACTGAAGCAGAGGCGCCACTATTGCACTACTTACTGGAATGTGAAGCTACTGAAGCTCTGCGCATCAAACTCAACATTAATCCAACGACAGCAGCTGCATTAGATGCACATTCCACAGCCACTACAATGATTAGAAAAGCCGTTGAGGAATGTTACTCACTAGTGCACATTCTGCATCTACATCCGCTTCCAAGATAATGTTAATAAAACAAGACTAAAAGCAGTGCACTAAAACAGAAGCGATAAACAAACAGGGAAAAAGGAGGAATCCCCTCCTCCATTTTAAACTTAGACCCAAATATCACAGAAACAAGGTTATCGCGAATAACCGAACTCGGTTAAGGGCTCACCATAGCCCGTGCTACATGGACAACTTGCTCTGACTAGCTAAATCTAAAACAACAACAACAAACTGTCTTTACTGACATTAGGGGCTATTCATGCCCGTGCTACCTCTTAGGTGGCTTAATCTTCATCAATCATTCGTTTTTACACGACTTCATGATGGTCCAAACCCAACCGAAACAACGTCATTTCGAAAATTTTCGTGTGTGTGTGTGTGTGTGTGTGTGTGTGTTGGGGGGGGGGAGGTCTATGATGGTGTAAGCTCCACTCGCCTGGTTCCATATGACGCCCAGGGCAGACACACTCACACACTGACCTTGGTGAAGTAACGCATCAACTGGCTATTGTACAGAATCATAACGGACTCTGTCGCCGCTTGGGGGCGGTGACAGAGTCCATTTCTGTCTGTCCCGGAAATGTGTGTGTGTGTCGCTGGCAGCGATTGGCCAATAGGAATGTGCTAGCGGCGATTGGCTAAAAGATTCTGGAGTTTCAAGCTCTTCATCGGAGGTTGTATGGAGGTTCATGTTCCATCTAATGTCTCCGACCATTTAGAATATCCATTGTTGACGAGGACCTGCCTTGACCCTACCGAGGGCCCCGTCAACCTGCCGCCTCCTGAAGGTGTGTGTGTAATTACCAAAGTGTAGTTACAGGATGAGAGCTACACTCGTGGTGTCCCGTCTTCCCAGCACTCTTTGTCATATAACGCTTTGAACGTGTGTGCGTACTCACCTAATTGTGCTTGTGGGGGTTGAGCTCTGGCTCTTTGGTCCCGCCTCTCAACAGTCAATCAACTGATGTTCAGGTTCCTGAGCCTACTGGGCTCTATCATGTCTACATTTGAAACTGTGTATGGAGTCAGCCTCCACCACATCACTGCCTAATGCATTCCACCTGTCAACTACTCTGACACTGAAAAAGTTCTTTCTAACGTCCCTGTGACTCATTTGGGTACTCAGTTTCCACCTGTGTCCCCTTGTTCGCGTACTACCCGTGTTAAACAGTTTATCCTTATCTACCCTGTCAATTCCCCTGAGAATTTTGTAGGTAGTGATCATGTCTCCCATTACTCTTCTGTCTTCCAGTGTCGTGAGATGAATTTCCCGCAGCCTTTCCTCGTAACTCATGCCTCTTAGTTCTGGGACTAGCCTAGTGGCATACCTCTGAACTTTTTCCTGCTTCGTCTTGTGCTTGACAAGGTACGGGCTCCATGCTGGGGCCGCGTACTCCAGGATTGGTCTTGCGTATGTGGTATACAGGGTTCTGAATGATTCCTTACACAGGTTCCTGAACGCTGTTCTGATGTTTGCCAGCCTCGCGTATGCAGAAGTAATTCTTTTTATGTGGGCTTCAGGAGACATGTTTGGTGTGATATCAACTCTTAGATCTTTCTCTCTGTCCGTTTTATGAAGTACTTCATCTCCTATTCTGTATCCTGTGTCTGGCCTCCTGTTTCCACCGCTTCGTTTCATTATTTTTAACAGCCATTTGTTGGACCATTCACTCAGTCTGTCTAGGTCATCTTGTAGCCTCATACTATCATCCTCTGTTTTAATCCTCCTCATAATTTTTGCATCATCACCAATCAGTGAGAGGAACGATTCTATACCCTCTGAGAGATCGTTTACATATATCAGAAACAGTATAGGTTCAAGGACTGACCCCTGCGGGACTCCACTGGTGACGTCCCGCCAATCTGAGACCTCACCCCTCACACTGACTCGCTGTCTTTTGTTGCTTAGGTCCTCCCTTATCCAATGGAGTGCCCTCCCTTTCACTCCTGCCTGCATCTCCAGCTTTTTCACTAACCTCTTGTGTGGTACTGTGTGAAAGGCTTTCTGGCAATCCAAAATTATGCAGTCTGCCCACCCCTCTTTCTTGCCTGATTTTATTGCCTGGTCGTAGAATTCAATTAATCCTATGAGGCAGGACTTGCCATCCCTGAACCCATGTTGATGCTTTGTTACAAAGTTCTTTCGCTCCAGATGTTCCATTAGCTTTTTTCGCACAATCTTCTCCGTCAGCTTGAATCTTATGCAAGTTAGGGACACTGGCCTGTAGTTCAGTGCTTCCTGTCTATCCCCTTTCTTGTATATCGGGACTACATTACCCGTTTTCCAAATTCTTGGCAGTTGCCCTGTTGCCAGTGATTCGGTATACACTATGGAGTGTGGCAGTCAGAATTCTTCTGCTCCTTCCTTAAGTATCCAAGGGAAGATTTAATCTGGGCCTATAGCCTTTGTCACATCCAACTCTAGTAAAAGCTTCCTTCCTTCCCCACTGGTAATCTCAAACTCTTCTAGTGGATCAAGGTTAATTACTCCCTCTCTTATTTCTGGAGCTTCTCCTTGCTCTAAAGTGAAGACCTCCTGGAATTTCTTATTCAGTTCCTCGCACACTTGTCGTTTGTAGTGAATCCGTCTGCCCCTATCCTCAATTTCATTATCTGCTCCTTTACTGTTGTATTTCTCCTGATGTGGCTGTGTAGCAGTTTAGGCTGAGTCTTTGCCTTGCTTGCGATGTCATTTTCGTATTCTCCTTCTGCCTCTCTTCTCAACCTGACATATTTATTCCTGGCACTCTGGTATCTTTCTCTGCTCTCAAGTGTCCTGTTATTTTTATAGTTTCTCCACGCCCTTTTACTTTGCTGCTTAGCTATCCTACATCTCTGATTATCCCATGGGTTTCTCATCTTCATTTCATTGTTTTCCTTTCGGACCGGGACAAATTTGTTTGCTGCCTCCTTTCACTTCTGCGTGATGTAGTCCATCATGTCTTGGGCCGTCTTACCCCTTAGCTGTTTCTCATGTTATATTTGTTAAGAATTTTCTTATCTCCTCATAGTTTTCCTTTCGGAATGCCAGCCTTTTGTTTTCAGTATCCCTCCTCGAGTTCAATAATCCTTCTTCAATCAGGTACTCAAACGCCAGTACACTGTGGTCGCTCATTCCTACTGGGGTCTCAAACCCGATTTCTCTTATGTCGGAGTCGTTCAGAGTGAAGACCAGGTCGAGTCTCACTAGGTCATCGTTTCCTCTCATCCCATGTGTGTGTGTGTGTGTGTGTGTGTGTGTGTGTGTGTGTGTGTGTATGTGTTTGTGTGTCTCGAAGCAGCCGATGCATAGAAAACAACAACGCTACGGTGCTTCAATTTGTACTAATATGTTGCATTTCTAACGGATTGGCAGGTTCGGCTGAAACATTAAGTGTATAGGTAGAGAGAACGGGTTGACCAGGAGCAGCGTGTGTGCCTGCAAGCACATCCCGATCTTACGAGTAAGGTCCCCTGGGCCAGGTCTTGTCAAACACAACCACTACGAAACCAGTGCATCAATCAACGTTTATGGCGAGTTTGTTTTTACATTTATTAAACAGTTTACGAACCTAGAAACTTCACAATCCGAGGTTATTATTGTTATAAACAACCTCCTAGTGCATCTGGACTCATAAAACCGTTTGATTAATTGTAAACGGCTCCTTCATGATTGAAGAAAGATGTAGAGGTTTCGTAAGCATAAATGCACAATAGCTATGGAAAGAGCCTTCCTGGATGTGAAAGTCACTGCTGGTGGGGCTGGGTGGTTGAACGAACTGAATAAGGTGCCAATATTCGTGCAAGAGCTTGGACTACCGACCAGTGCAGACGGCATGCACAGGTTGCATGGTATCGAGAGAGAGAGAGAGAGAGAGAGAGAGTGGCATGCACGTGCGGTAGGGAGTGAGAGTGGCGTGCACGTGCGGTAGGGAGTGAGAGTGGCATGCACGTGCGGCTGTGAGTGAGAGTGGCGTGCACGTGCGGTAGGGAGTGAGAGTGGCGTGCACGTGCGGTAGGGAGTGAGAGTGGCGTGCACGTGCGGCAGTGAGGGAGAGTGGCGTGCACGTGCGGCAGTGAGTGAGTGGCGTGCACGTGCGGCTGTGAGGGAGAGTGGCGTGCACGCAGCATTACCTCCACACTCCGCTAAAGGCGATATACACCAGGTATTAAACCTACGCTCTATTTCTCTCGGCATGCCAAAGAATTTTTATTTTTTTCCCGTGCATTTTTTTTTTTTTTTGCGTTTTACTGGCGCTGTTGATTTGTTTATATTGTTAACTGTGTTTGTGGGCGAGTGGAGTGCGGTGCTTCCCAGGGGTAATGATCCCCGAGGAAGTGTGTCCCAGGGGTAATGATCCCCGAGGAAGTGTGTCCCAGGGGTAATGATCCCCGAGGAAGTGTGTCCCAGGGGTAATGATCCCTGAGGAAGTGTGTGTGTTCGGCTCACGTCTTGGAGAAGTTGGTCAGTAGTGGTGAGGTCCTTCTGAGGTTTTGTTCGGAACTTTGCTCGTGATGTATTCACCTAATTGTACTCACATAATTGTGCTTGCCTCATCTCTTGTAATTTCGAACCTTTTCAAGGTCGCCTAGTTTGCTGCCATCTCTCCTAGCGCCGTGACCTCTCCTTGTTCTATTGTAAAGACCTCCTGGAACCTCTTGTTTAGTTCTTCACACACACCTCTTTGTCTTTCTCTGAATACCTGTCCTCGCCTGTTCTAAGTTTCATCACCTGTTGCCTCACTGTTGTCTTCCTCCTGATGTGACTGTGGAGTAGCTTTGGTTCGGTCTTGGCTTTATTAGCTTTATCATTTTCATACCATTTCTCAGCTGCTCTTCTCACACTGACATACTCGTTCCTGGTTCTCTGGCATCTCTCTCTACTTTCTGGTGTTCTGTTATTACGGAAGTTCCTCCACGCCTTTTTGTTCGGCTCCTTTGCTTTCATACATTCCTTATTAAACTACGGATTCTTCTTATGCTTCTCGTTTTTTTCCTGTCGGGCTGGGATAAACCTGCTATCAGCCTCCTGACACTTTTGGGTGACATAGTCCATCATGTCTTGTACGGACTTGGTTCCGAGTTCTGTGTCCCAATGTATATCCCATAGGAATTTATTCATCTCCTCATAGTTTCCCTTTCGGTACGCCAGCCCTTTGTTTCCCAGTTCTTTTTCGGGGGAGATAATTCCTAGCTCAATACACTATGATCACTCATTCCCAAGGGGGCTTCCAACTTAACTTCCCTTATATCCGACTCATTTAGGGTAAATATCAGATCAAGCAAAGCTGGTGGGTGTGTGTGTGTGTGTGTGTGTGTGTGTGTTTGTGTGTGTGTGTGTGTGTGTGTTTGTGTGTGTGTGTGTGTGTGCTCACCTAATTGTGCTTGCGGGGGTTGAGCTCAGGCTGTTTGGTCCCGCCTCTCAACTGTCAATCAACTGGTGTACAGGTTCCTGAGCCTTCTGGGCTCTATCATATCTACACTTGAAACTGTGTATGGATTCAGCCTCCATCACATCACTTCCTAATGCATTCCATTTGTCAACCACTCTGACAGTAAAAAAGTTCTTTCTAATATCTCTGAGGCTCATTTGGGCACTCAGTTTCCACCTGTGTCCCCTTGTGCGTGTGCCCCTTGTGTTAAATAGCCTGTCTTTATCTACCCTATCAATTCCCTTCAGAATCTTGAATGTGGTGATCATGTCCCCCCTAACTCTTCTGTCACTAACCCTAACCCTGATCATGTCTCCCCCTAACCCTAACACACACACTCTTCTGTGTGTGTGTGTGTGTGTCAGACTTTGTCGAAAGCCTTCTAGATAACTCCGAGCACTGTTACATTCTCTTTCCGACAATGCATTGGCTGCATGCCTACACATCAGGGAGTAAAGCAGCAGCATGGGGGGGAGCCTTCTGTGGGTGCTAAACCACAAAAGGCTTTATACTTTTGTTATACTTTTGACAAGTCTGGTGGTATACTTTTGTTCCTCTTCCATATACTTTACAATTCAATGCTATTGTCGCGAGGGGGAGGGGGGGAGGAGATGACCGAACTTCTAAGTTTGTGACCGAACTGATAGCGTTCGGAACTGACCGAATGCTATGCAGGTGTTTCCTGTGTTGTACGCTATGCAGGTGTTTCCTGTGTTGTACGCTATGCAGGTGTTTCCTGTGTTGTACGCTATGCAGGTGTTTCCTGTGTTGTACGTTATGCAGGTGTTTCGTGTTTCCTGTGTTGTACGTTATGCAGGTGTTTCTTGTGTTGTACACTTTGTAGGTGTTTCCTGTGTTGTACACTTTGCAAGTGTTTCCTGTGTTGTACACTTTGCAGGTGTTTCCTGTGTTGTACACTTTGCAGGTGTTTCCTGTGTTGTACACTTTGCAGGTGTTTCCTGTGTTGTACGCTATGCAGGTGTTTCCTGTGTTGTACGCTTTGCAGGTGTTTCTCGTGTGGTCATTGGTTGCATCTTACTTTCTAATATTTTTGAGTCCAAGATCATGTGCTTGATGATAATGAGAGCGGCTGTGGTGGTGCGCGGTGTTACGAAGCCGTCACCGCTAAGGAGCAAGACAAGGTTGTCCGCCACCGCAAGTCACCCCTTGTTGGCCAAGAGCTGGGGAGGGAAAGTGTGCGCTAACGCTCCGGAATGACGGTATTTAGCGTGATTGAGCATACTCGCGGTCACCGATTGAGTGCACTTGCCTCTCAGGGGGGATGGAAAATACTAAATTCTCTCAAATCCGTCAACAGCTGTTTGTGCTGTGTCGGGGTTAAAGCCATCGTTCGCTGGCCTGTGGGGGAGACGACCCGGGATCGAGTCCTGGGGGCAGCCTTGGCAGGTGTCGCCTCTATTGGAACCAATTGCCGCGTAACGTGGTGGAGGTGGGGTCCCTCGATTGTTTCAAGCGCGGGTTGGACAAGTATATGAGTGGGATTGGGAGGTTATAGATAGGAGCTGCCTCGTATGGGCCAATAGGCCTTCTGCAGTTACCTTTGTTCTTATGTTCTTATGTTCTTATTGTACGCCTGAAAGTAATTTGGGACGGGGGGGGGGGGGTTAACATGATTGACGGGTCGTGTGCTAGGGGGGGGGGATGGTCGGGTAACCAGGACAGTTATGCAGACACAAGGTAGGTCAGCCACAGATTAAAAGACCCGCGTTGGCTTCAACCCTACAGTTGAAAAAAAAATCCTGCCGATTTCCGCCTCTGTTGACAGTTTTCTGGCGGCATGGGGGGAGGGGGGGAGTGGTGTTCGAATCCACCCGTCAGGAATTTATATTTTCTAATCACCACTTTGCCAACTCTCAGCTTGGTAACAGGAGTTCGAACAGTCGTCTGTTCCTGTAATGTGTTTAGATACAAACAAAAACAGTTGATGAGTTTGGGCAATCAGTCCGTTCTGACGATCTGATCATCATTGAATATGTCGTTGTTTTGTCATCCTGAAGCGCCCACAAGTAGGCTACCCACCTGACCCATTAAGCTTGACGCCCATTAGACTAATAGAGAGTCAATATTGCCGTGCCTATAGCTTAGATAAAGCACTAACATTTTAACATTGTGGTCGCTATCGTCAGAAATTATTATTTTTATTTTATTTACATATTTACTCTCGACATAATCTATATCTAAGAGATTCATGTTTATCCAAGAATGGAGGCTAAACGGCTGGGGGCTGGCCTCGCCCAACTATCACATATGAAACAAATGGGGTCGGGGAGTGTCATAGACCAGTCGGGGTCGGCTGCAGTGCCACACTTTAACAAATATAGTCACCTAACCCAACTCCCCCCTCCGATTTTCACGAAGTTAAATCACTCACATTGGTTGTGATCCCCGTAGACTTATCCAGCAAAGTGCTTCGTTATAGAAATTACTGACTCCCAACGACCTGAAAACACCAGTATAAAAGCCTATGATTTGTTCAGATCTGAAACCTTTGTTAATGGGCAGCACAAAACGTCGACCAGACTGTGCGACACAGTGGTTGCCAGGATCAGGTTGGGTTACCTGTGGCAGGTGGCTACAGGTGACGGATTTCCCAATCCTGAGCACTCCAGGTGCAAACTCTATGAACAGGAACTGGGGCATGATCTCCCACATTACATCACCGAATGCCCAGTTATTAGACCTTTCAGATCAGTTGGCATGAGGTACCTGGAGCTCTGCAATTACCTTATTCACTCGCGTGTTCTTGAAGATATCCTCATAGTGCACCCAAAATTTGCCAGTGCAGGCTACTGAACATATGGCCCTGTATGACTACCCATCCTGCCAGATGGGGACTTTTAGTATCACTGCTACCTTATTCACTCTTGTGTTGATGATGATATCCTCATAATGCATCCGGAGTCTGCCAGTGCAGACTACTTATCACATGCCTCTGTATGACTAACCATCCTGTGTGATGGGGATTTTAGCATCACGTAGCTAGCTTTTTGACACACACTGTACTCCCCTTCATATAGCGTAGGTTAGCTGCACAGATGCAGATGTATCTAAATGTGTTAATAAAAAAGGTAAAGAATTGTTCAGAGAGAGAGAGAGAGAGAGAGAGAGAGAGAGGCAGGGAGTGGCGTAGTGAGGCAACACTCATCTGCCCCCTGTGTTGCTGCTGCTGTAGCTGCGTTCATGGCTCTGTTATCCCTATACCGGCGGTGTTGCTCCTTGTACACGCCAGCCCCTCTCTTCCCCCACTCTCTCTCCCTCCCCCTCTCACTCCACACCTCGCCACACCGCCACAGCTGCCAGGTGTGGGGGGTGTGGGCGCTCTCCCAGCCACCGTGGGACACTATTACTGGTTAACGGTCGCCTGCGCTGGGAAAGTCATCCCTTGCTTGGAGTCTCCCCATTAACTTTAATGCAAACTTTAATTTGTTCCTGTGGCCAAGCTCTGGACACAACGGGTCGTGGAGCTCTGACTACCACTTGTGGCCTGGCTCTGGACACAACGGGTCGTGAAGCTCAGACTACCACCGGTGGCCAGGCTCTGGACACAACGGGTCGTGAAGCTCAGACTACCACCTGTGGCGAGGCTCTGGACACAACGGGTCGTGGAGCTCAGACTACCACCTGTGGCGAGGCTCTGGACACAACGGGTCGTGGAGCTCAGACTACCACCTGTGGCGAGGCTCTGGACACAACGGGTCGTGGAGCTCTGACTACCACCTGTGGCCAAGCTCTGGACGCAACGGGTCGTGGAGCTCTGACTACCACCTGTGGCCAAGCTCTGGACGCAACGGGTCGTGGAGCTCTGACTACCACCTGTGGCCAAGCTCTGGACACAACGGGTCGTGGAGCTCTGACTACCACCTGTGGCCAAGCTCTGGACGCAACGGGTCGTGGAGCTCTGACTACCACCTGTGGCCAGGCTCTGGACGCAACGGGTCGTGGAGCTCTGACTACCACCTGTGGCCAGGCTCTGGACGCAACGGGTCGTGGAGCTCAGACTACCACCTGTGGCCAGGCTCTGGACACAACGGGTCGTGGAGCTCAGACTACCACCTGTGGCCAGGCTCTGGACGCAACGGGTCGTGGAGCTCAAATTACACGCAAAATTCAGACTTTTTTTTATTTCTTCCGCGATCATTCCCAATTTTTCAATTATATATAAAAAAAATATAAAAAAAATGTCCGTCATCGGAAGTGACTAAGGAAATCTCACCTGCACTTGAGGCGGGGTCTCGACGCTCTCACATGTTCACACAGTTATTTCCCACCGCACATGTTATTGCTAAAATATATTCAGGGCAATTTAGTTTTCTGAAGGATAAAAAAAAAAAAATCCGATAAATTGGTTACCAGAAAAGTTGTTTTTAGAGTTTGTGATAATTTTTTAAGGTTTGTGATCTTAAACTATTTTAGGTGTGATCTTCAACCATTTTAGGTGTGATCTTTAATCATTTTAGGTGTGATCTTTAACCATTTTAGGTGTGATCTTCAACCATTTTAGGTGTGATCTTTAATCATTTTAGGTGTGATCTTTAACCATTTTAGGTGTGATCTTCAACCATTTTAGGTGTGATCTTTAATCATTTTAGGTGTGATCTTTAACCATTTTAGGTGTGATCTTTAACCATTTTAGGTGTGATCTTTAACCATTTTAGGTGTGATCTTTAACCATTTTAGGTGTGATCTTAAACCATTTTAGGTGTGATCTTCAACCATTTTAGATGTGATCTTAAACCATTTTAGGTGTGATCTTAATTATAAATAATCTTGCCAACATTTTGTTATGTGATCTGTTCACTGTCAATTCCTTAGCGCATATATACACGGGCACGTTGTCACTGTCACCGTCACAGGCCTTCTGTCCAGCCCAGTATTACTGAGAGCATAGTGCTGCCTGGCCGAGGCATGGCTTGTAGAGTGGAGGGGGTGGGGGGGGGGGTCGAATGGGGGTGTGCAAAGTGGGGGGGGGATTTACTGCAAGACTGCGTACATAACTTGTACGAGAAAGCTGGCACGATATCAGGTCTGGTCTCTGGCGCTTGAGTGGCTTCTGGTGTTGTTGATATTCTCGTCTCTCTTCTTCTTCCCACACCTTTCCTCTCCCTCACCTCTCTTCTAGTCTCACTCGCTTCTCTTCTACTCTCCCTCACCTCTCTTCTACTCTCCCTCACCTCTCTTCTACTCTCCCTCATCCCTCAATGTCTCCAGGTATTGGTCAATGCCTCAGTCTGCAGCCCACACAAGACTCAAGGCTGGGAGTACCCGGGTTCCTATGCACTGCTAGGAACTAGGTACACAAAAGAATCAGGTGTAAGGAATCAACGTCTCGATCCTATGGCAGGCATCGAAGCTGGCAGTTACCTCACAAAATACTTATTATCAACAATAAGGGTTAAGTATTGTTTTGTCAGCTGGTCCACAAATGTACCTTCTCGGCAAGGTTGCCGATTTAGCTCTCTTTGAGCTAACTTTAGCTCTCTTTTGAGCTAACTTTAGCTCTCTTTTGAGCTAACTTTAGCTCTCTTTTGAGCTAACTTTAGCTCTCTTTGAGCTAACTTTAGCTCTCTTTGAGCTAATTTTAGTTCTCTTTGAGCTAACTTTAGTTCTCTTTGAGCTAACTTTAGTTCTCTTTGAGCTAACTTTAGCTCTCTTTGAGCTAACTTTAGCTCTCTTTGAGCTAACTTTAGCTCTCTTTGAGCTAACTTTAGCACAAATTTTGGTACATTAATTTGTTTCACATCTAGCACCTAACTTACGACCAGATTTTCTGCTCAGCTACACAAACGAACATATAAACTCACTGTGAATAGTTGTGTGTGTTCAGAGGAAAGCTAAACTTCAAGTTTTAATTTTTACAGTTTTTTTTCCCAGCTATTAGTTAACAAATTTAGCATCATCAAAAATTTCTGCACATTTTCATTGGGTATCACAGCTTCTCTATCTTGCTAGAGCTTCCGTGGTGTGGACTATGGAAGCTCTTGCCCATAGAGTCCACTACGGACTCTAGTGGGTAAGTGCCAGGTAAGTCCACTACGGACTCTAGTGGGTAAGTGCCAGGTAAGTCCACTACGGACTCTAGTGGGTAAGTGCCAGGTAAGTCCACTACGGACTCTAGTGGGTAAGTGCCAGGTAAGTCCACTACGGACTCTAGTGGGTAAGTGCCAGGTAAGTCCACTACGGACTCTAGTGGGTAAGTGCCAGGTAAGTCCACTACGGACTCTAGTGGGTAAGTGCCAGGTAAGTCCACTACGGACTCTAGTGGGTAAGTGCCCATAGAGTCCACTACGGACTCTAGTGGGTAAGTGCCCATAGAGTCCACTACGGACTCTAGTGGGTAAGTGCCAGGTAAGTCCACTACGGACTCTAGTGGGTAAGTGCCCATAGAGTCCACTACGGACTCTAGTGGGTAAGTGCCCATAGAGTCCACTACGGACTCTAGTGGGTAAGTGCCAGGTAAGTCCACTACGGGCTCACCATAGCCCGTGCTGCTTGCAATTTTTTGTTACAAGTAGGTGAATCTAAAACAAAAACAACAAGCAGGGACTACCACTAAGACTAGTGGAGCAAGGTACTGGTAGAAGGCACAGCCGGTCGGCCGAGCGGACAGCACGCTGGACTTGTGATCCTGTGGTCCTGGGTTCGATCCCAGGCGCCGGCGAGAAACAATGGGCAGAGTTTCTTTCACCCTATGCCCCTGTTACCTAGCAGTAAAATAGGTACCTGGGTGTTAGTCAGCTGTCACGGGCTGCTTCCTGGGGGTGGAGGCCTGGTCGAGGACCGGGCCGCGGGGACACTAAACAGCTCCGAAATCATCTCAAGATAATCTCAAGATAACCACTACAACTAGTGGTGCAAGGTACTGGTAGTCCTGTACCTCGACACCAGCGAGTAGTGGTAACTTTGTGAAGTGCGTGGCAATGAACAGCACAAAGAAATCACATTAAGGTGACGTATGAATGAGAGAATCGGTAGGAGCCGTGAGAGGAGGATTAGTCGTGGTTCAGCGGTTTAAGGCGTGTGCTTGGGAGTACCCAGTGTGCAGGTTCGACTCCTTCTCAGAGTTCCACTGATTTTCTCATACTCAGTGCTGCGGCACACTGCACATTAAAGGTCAAAGCACAGGTTGAAAATACTTATGGAAGGTGCTACCGTGAACAGTGAACAATTGTGAATAATGAACAATTGTGAATAGTGAACACATGATACCGTTTTTCTACCATTGTAAGAATGGTAGGGAAAACTATTACAAGGAATTCTCTTAGTGAGGAAGGCTAATCACGTCCATTGAGGAGTGATAGTGACATGGAGTGATAGTGACATGGAGTGATAGTGACATGGAGTGATAGTGACATGGAGTGATAGTGACATGGAGTGATAGTGACATGGAGTGATAGTGACATGGAGTGATAGTGACATGGAGTGATAGTGACATGGAGTGATAGTGACATGGAGTGATAGTGACATGGAGTGATAGTGACATGGAGTGATAGTGACATGGAGTGATAGTGACATGGAGTGATAGTGACATGGAGTGATAGTGACATGGAGTGATAGTGACATGGAGTGATAGTGACATGGAGTGATAGTGACATGGAGTGATAGTGACATGGAGTGATAGTGACATGGAGTGATAGTGACATGGAGTGATAGTGACATGGAGTGATAGTGACATGGAGTGATAGTGACATGGAGTGATAGTGACATGGAGTGATAGTGACATGGAGTGATAGTGACATGGAGTGATAAGTGACATGGAGTGATAAGTGACATGGAGTGATAAGTGACATGGAGTGATAAGTGACATGGAGTGATAAGTGACATGGAGTGATAAGTGACATGGAGTGATAGTGACATGGAGTGATAGTGACATGGAGTGATAAGTGACATGGAGTGATAAGTGACATGGAGTGATAAGTGACATGGAGTGATAGTGACATGAGGATATAGTGATATGAAAATCAGTGTTGGAGTATCACCCATCAAGAAGAGGAGAATGAAGAAACATATTACAGAAGAAAAAGTTGTAAAAGACGGGATATTCCACCGAGGAACCCGCGTCTTATGATCCAAGTTGTGAAGCTCTCATATATCAGCATTATAAAGACAACATAAAGAAAATTATAGACAATATAATGAAATTATAGACAATGTAAAGAAAATTATAGTCAATGTAATGAAATTATAGACAATGTCAAGAAAATTATAGACAATATAATGAAATTATAGACAATGTAAAGAAAATTATAGACAATATAATGAAATTATAGACAATGTAAAGAAAATTATAGACAATATAATGAAATTATAGACAATGTCAAGAAAATTATAGTCAATGTAAAGACAATTATTGAAAACATAAAGAGAAATTTAAGAACCCCCCCCCCCCCAAAAAAAAAAAAAAAAAAAAAAAAAAAAATTGTCACTTTTTCATAACTGGAGAATCAGTATAGAGCAAAGAATTTATTTACGCAAGTAACTACAATGATGAGCAAAGTTAACCAATTAGCAAAACAATCAGGAATATTTTGCTCTAGCCAAATCGTAAACATCCTAAAAAAAATTAGTTACGCCTGGAGGAAGCCTGGTCGACGACCGGGCCGCAGGGACGCTAAGCCCCGGAAGCACCTCAAGGTAAAGTACGCCTGGCAAGAAAGACTTCATGATGGTCAGAAAAGGCGACTGAGAAGAGCAGCTACAAAAGAGGCGACTGAGAAGAGCAGCTACAAAAGAGGCGGCTGAGAAGAGCAGCTACAAAAGAGGCGGCTGAGAAGAGCAGCCACAAAAGAGGCGGCTGAGAAGAGCAGCTACAAAAGAGGCGGCTGAGAAGAGCAGCTACAAAAGAGGCGACTGAGAAGAGCAGCTACAAAAGAGGCGACTGAGAAGAGCAGCTACAAAAGAGGCGACTGAGAAGAGCAGCTACAAAAGAGGCGGCTGAGAAGAGCAGCTACAAAAGAGGCGGCTGAGAAGAGCAGCTACAAAAGAGGCGGCTGAGAAGAGCAGCTACAAAAGAGGCGGCTGAGAAGAGCAGCTACAAAAGAGGCTAGTCTTGAACAATCTTGCACAAGTCCATATTCACAGGTAACAACCTGGTTTTCCACAATCACAATGTGAAATTGCTAATGGAGGGGTGTAAATTAAACTTACAGAAAGACCTGGCTATTGATCTATTCGCTGGCCACCACTACATCTAGTGAGCATATTGAGCAATCAGGTGTATTGATCCGTAGCCTTCATCCCAGGGGGTAGAAATAGCCTGCTCTATCCTTTAGAAATACTCTATCCTTTTGAGATGTATTTTTTTCTTGTCTCAATAAACATACTTGAACCACCATCCCAGCGACACATTCTTCATCATATGTTCAGCTTCTTTACTCCCGTTCTTAAATACACCCTAAATTAAAACTTGTACCGGAGGAAGAACGAATTTAACTGTATAACATATTTTTTCCGAGAAAGGTTAAGCCACTTTTATATATATCTTTAAGGTCAAAAGTCACGTTATGTGATCTTGAACAAAAATAATACAATATTTAATGTAAATCTCTTCTGCTTCAAAAGAAACACTTTGCATCTAATTGAGGTAGGACCTCAATTAGATGCAAAGTGTTTCTAATTTCAAAGTGTTGAAATTATAATTTCTTTTGTTGAGCAAAAAAAAAAAAAATGCATTTTGCTTTTTTGTAAGCAAAAAAAAAAAATCATACATGTAATGCTGCTTTATGAATATCGTGCACTACTGAGGACTACAAGTTTGTATATGTAAGTTACTTCAAGTCCTCTTCCATCCTACCATATCTCGAGAAAATCTGATATGATCGGTTTGAAAAGTCCGAATTTTGTGATTTGGCAGCAACGTGATTGTGGCCGAACACTAGCACCACCATGATGTCCGGACACCAGCAACACCATGATGATGTCCGGACACTAGCACCACCACCATGATGATGTCCGGACACCAGCACCACCGCCATGATGATGTCCGGACACCAGCAACACCGCCATGATGATGTCCGGACACCAGCACCACCGCCATGATGATGTCCGGACACCAGCAACACCGCCATGATGATGTCCGGACACCAGCACCACCACCATGATGATGTCCGGACACCAGCAACACCGCCATGATGATGTCCGGACACCAGCACCACCGCCATGATGATGTCCGGACACCAGCACCACCGCCATGATGATGTCCGGACACCAGCACCACCGCCATGATGATGTCCGGACACTAGCACCACCATGATGATGTCCGGATACTAGCACCACCATGATGATGTCCGGACACTAGCACCACCATGATGATGTCCGGACACTAGCACCACCACCATGATGATGTCCGGACACTAGCACCACCACCATGATGATGTCCGGACACTAGCACCACCACCATGATGATGTCCGGACACTAGCACCACCACCATGATGATGTCCGGACACCAGCACCACCGCCATGATGATGTCCGGACACCAGCACCACCGCCATGATGATGTCCGGACACTAGCACCACCACCATGATGATGTCCGGACACTAGCACCACCACCATGATGATGTCTGGACACTAGCACCACCACCATGATGATGTCCGGACACTAGCACTGTGCCATGGAGAGCATCAATACTATGAGTGGGTCAATAACTCGAGCAACGGTGACGAGGCTCCCGTACTAAAACCCGGAGAAGGGGAGGCCACTACATTATCAGGTGCCTTTGCCAATACATAAAGAAGGGAAAGATTAGAAGAGAAATAATGAAGGGGAAGGGAAACTATCAACAGAAAGCGCTAAGACATTACAACTATATAGCACTTGGAGGGGATCAGGATACGGATTTGGGATGGGACGGGGGGGGGGGGAAGGAATGGTGCCCAATCACTTGGACGATCGGGGATTGAACTCCGACCTACATAGAGTGAGATCTTCGCTTTACTGTCCAGCCCAAGCGGTTGGTCAAACAATGAGGGAAAACTATCCAGCTTAATTTCAATTTGAAAACAATCATCAGGGCAAATAGGAGGAGAGGGGGGGGGAACCTGGGACAAACCGCCGGCTTTCTGTCCTCGTCGAGGCCTCTACAGTGTAAGTGGCCCTCGGGTTAATTCAGAAAAAAAGTGAGGGAGGGAAACAATGGGGGCAGGAGAAACAATGGGGCAGGGGAAACAATGGGGCAGGGGAAACAATGGGGCAGGGGAAACAATGGGACAGGGGAAACAATGGGGGCAGGGGAAACAATGGGGGCAGGGGAAACAATGGGACAGGGGAAACAATGGGGCAGGGGAAACAATGGGGCAGGGGAAACAATGGGGGCAGAGGAAACAATGGGGGCAGGGGAAACAATGGGGCAGGGGAAACAATGGGGGCAGGGGAAACAATGGGACAGGGGAAACAATGGGGGCAGGGGAAACAATGGGGCAGGGGAAACAATGGGACAGGGGAAACAATGGGGCAGGGGAAACAATGGGGTCAGGGGAAACAATGGGGGCACAAACAATTTGCCTCCACCGGGGATCGAACCCGGAACCTCAGGACTACGAATCCGAAGCGCTGTCCACTCAGATATCAGGCCCCTCGGGAAAGAGAAACAATGAGGCAGGGAAATAATGAGGAAGGCAAATTCGCTCATTTTACTCATATAATCCAAACGACACAAACATAATCGTGTTGTTAGGGACAGGCCGGCTGTGTGTATATATATATATATATATATATATATATATATATATATATATATATATATATATATATATGTATATGTATATGTATAAAATATACAGTTGCTTAACTCCCGGCTACCTATTTAATGTTAGATGAACAGATGCATTAGGTGATAGGAAACACGCCCAACCATTTCTGCCCCGCTCGGGATTCGAACCCAGAAATCTTTATTGAGAGCCGAGACCGAACCCAACTGTACTACCTGAACCCCACAAGGTAAGTAAATAAATAGGTGAGTAAAGTGAGTAATTATTGTCCTTATGCCAGACTTGTGAGTGGAAATGATCAGTGTTGCCAGTCTTGAGTAGGGAGTGAGTAGGGTGAATAAACTCCTCGATGATGAGTAATTATTTATGAATCGCCAGTGTTGCCAGAGGCAGCGGTGTATGGCAAGGTGTTGCCAGATATTGACCGTCAGATCGACCTTTACAATATACACGGTGTTCTGCCTGGTTTCCTCTCACCTGCTCTCTCTCTCTCTCTCACCTGCTCTCTCTCTCTCACCTGCTCTCTCTCTCACCTGCTCTCTCTCTCTCTCACCTGCTCTCTCTCTCTCTCACCTGCTCTCTCTCTCTCTCTCTCACTTGCTCTCTCTCTCTCTCTCTCACCTGCTCTCTCTCTCTCTCACCTGCTCTCTCTCTCTCTCACCTGCTCTCTCTCTCTCTCTCTCACCTGCTCTCTCTCTCACCTGCTCTCTCTCTCTCTCACCTGCTCTCTCTCTCTCTCACTTGCTCTCTCTCTCACCTGCTCTCTCTCTCTCTCACCTGCTCTCTCTCTCTCTCACCTGCTCTCTCTCTCTCTCACCTGCTCTCTCTCTCTCTCACCTGCTCTCTCTCTCTCTCACCTGCTCTCTCTCTCTCTCACCTGCTCTCTCTCTCTCTCACCTGCTCTCTCTCTCTCTCACCTGCTCTCTCTCTCTCTCACCTGCTCTCTCTCTCTCTCACCTGCTCTCTCTCTCTCTCACCTGCTCTCTCTCTCTCTCTCACCTGCTCTCTCTCTCTCTCTCACCTGCTCTCTCTCTCTCTCTCACCTGCTCTCTCTCTCTCTCTCACCTGCTCTCTCTCTCTCTCTCACCTGCTCTCTCTCTCTCTCTCACCTGCTCTCTCTCTCTCTCTCACCTGCTCTCTCTCTCTCACCTGCTCTCTCTCTCTCTCTCACCTGCTCTCTCTCTCTCACTTGCTCTCTCTTTCTCACTTGCTCTCTCTCTCTCTCTCACCTGCTCTCTCTCTCTCTCACCTGCTCTCTCTCTCTCTCTCACCTGCTCTCTCTCTCTCTCTCACCTGCTCTCTCTCTCTCACCTGCTCTCTCTCTCTCTCTCACCTGCTCTCTCTCTCTCACTTGCTCTCTCTTTCTCACTTGCTCTCTCTCTCTCTCTCACCTGCTCTCTCTCTCTCTCACCTGCTCTCTCTCTCTCTCTCACCTGCTCTCTCTCTCTCTCTCACCTGCTCTCTCTCTCACCTGCTCTCTCTCTCTCTCTCTCACCTGCTCTCTCCCTCTCTCTCACCTGCTCTTCTCTCTCTCGCGTGCTCTCTCTCTCTCACCTGGTCTCTCTCTCACCTGCTCTCTTTCTCTCACCTGCTCTCTCTCTCTCACCTGCTCTCTCACATGCTCTCTCTCACCTGTCTCTCTCTCTCTCTCTCTCAGCTGCTCTCTCTCTCTCAGCTGCTCTCTCTCTCTCACCTGCTCTCTCACCTGCTCTCTCTCTCTGACCTGCTCTCTCCCCCCTTCACTCGCTCTTCTCACTCTCGTGCTCATCTTTTCTCTCAACTTTCCCTCTCTGATATTCCTCTTTCTTTCCTCTCCTCTCCCACTCGCCCTCTCGTGTTTATCTCCCTCTTAACTCTCATTCTTCCTATACCTCTCGTTCCTCTCCCATGCCCTCCTTCACCCCACCTCTCAACCCCCCCCCTTCCAACCACCTCTCAACCCCCCCCCCTTCCAACCACCTCTCAACCCCCCCTCCCCCCCCTTCCAACCACCTCTCACTCTCCACCCCCATATTCTCTCACTCGGCCTCCTCTTTCCCCTCCTCCCACTACGTCCCACCACTAACCATCCCATCCCCTCTCACCTTCCCCTCCCTCATGCCTTGAAAGGACGGAAGGGAGGGGAGTGGCGCCCAGTTACTCCTCGTTAAGCGTTCCTTTTGAGTCTTCAGCGCTCGTGTAATTATCTCTAGATCGTTATACACTCACAAAGCAGTCTATACGACACTTCTCTGGAAGTATAGCCACCGTCGAGAGATGTGTATATATCTATCTTTATATATATCTATCCACCGAGCGTTTAACTTTTAGTCGTGGACAATGTTCCATGTTACATGTTAGGGGCCTCGTAGCCTGGTGGATAGCGCGCAGGACTCGTAATTCTGTGGCGCGGGTTCGATTCCCGCACGAGGCAGAAACAAATGGGCAAAGTTTCTTTCACCCTGAATGCCCCTGTTACCTAGCAGTAAAATAGGTACCTGGTTGTTAGTCAGCTGTCACGGGCTGCTTCCTGGGGGTGGAGGCCTGGTCGAGGACCGGGCCGCGGGGACACTAAAAGCCCCGAAATCATCTCAAGATAACCTCAAGATGATGTTCCGGAATAAATTATGTTCTTTGGCTTGTTCAGTGAACTCATGTGGTGACCTTTGTGATCCTCCAGAGGTTAAGAGGCCTTTAGTTTAGTTTAGTATTCCGAGCTAAGTAATGTTAGAGTTTTTCTGTGGTGTTTGGCGACGACACGGGTTGATGTTTGGTTGTGGCCGAGTGGCAGCTTAGTCTAATGATCCCTCATTTATTGATGTTTTGTTTTCCTGAAATGGTTTAATGACTTGTGAGTTTTAGTGTGTGTGTGTCACCTTCTTCCTCTCCCCTCCCCTCTCTCTCCTCCCCCTCTCTTCTCTCTCCTCTCTTCCTCTCTCCCCCTTATCCCTCAAGCAATGTGTCTCTAACGCACCTGCTCTCGTTCTCTCCCCCTCTCTTATCCCTATCCTCCTTCCCTATTATCCCCTATCCTCCCTCTATTATCCCCTATCCTCCCTCTCTATTATCCCCTATCCTCCCTCTCTATTATCCATGCCATCCCTCCCTCCCTCTATTTTGTCCCTATCCTCCCTTTCCATTATCCATGCCATATCCCTATCCTTCCTCCCTGCCACCTCTATTCTCGTCTACTCTGTCGCATTTCGTTAGTCAACCAAAGATTTGCGTGCGCCTAAATTTGCAAGCGTTCAGTCATGCCCGCGGGCGCGGCCGTCTTGCTGCTGTTGCCTTGCGACTCATTCTCGCACTACCCGGAGTAGTGACGAGTTACGATGTCGTAACCCTGTTAGTTCGGTTCGCCTCTGTTTTAAATGCTGCGACTGCTGGTTAGAATATATATATATATATATATATATATATATATATATATATATATATATATATATATATATATATATATATATATATATATATATATAGTCGTTTTAAAGGGTTGAGTGGGGCAGGGTGCCCACTCGATCCCCCCAGAGTGCGGGCAGCGTGCGCGTCGAGGCGGTCGCCAGAGTGAAAGTTTATGAGGAATACAATGAGTTTTCACTATCATGGTCCACGGACGCTAAAAACGCCAGGGTTGCCACGGACGCTAAAAACGCCAGGGTTGCCACGGACGCTAAAAACGCCAGGGTTGCCATGGACGCTAAAAACGCCAGGGTTGCCACGGCCGCCAAAAACGCCAGGGTTGCCACGGACGCTAAAAACGCCAGGGTTGCCACGGACGCTAAAAACGCCAGGGTTGCCACGGACGCTAAAAACGCCAGGGTTGCCACGGACGCTAAAAAACGCCAGGGTTGCCACGGACGCTAAAAACGCCAGGGTTGCCACGGATGCTAAAAACGCCAGGGTTGCCACGGACATTGAACTAAGCAAATGGAACATGAAAATATTTCTATTTTTGCGTCTCAATTTCATATTTTTTTCACATTGTTCCGATGTAATTTCGTCAACAAGTCATCATGGAGTGTCTTTCACAATTCGGTATCTTCAGATGAATTTTTTCCTCCAATCAGAGAGAGAGAGAGAGAGAGAGAGAGAGAGAGAGAGAGAGAGAGAGAGAGATTGGCTGATCATTGAGACCTGAAACTTCAGTCCGATTTTATCTGCAATTTTTATATCGATTGTTGAAAGATATGACAATGATGAAAATACAATTGTTCGTATTTAAAATTATCGTCAGTGTTATTTGGTAAGCGATGAGGAACGGGCGGAGACAGTTGAATGTGTGGTTAATGGTGAGGGCTGGTCAACTATCATGGTGAGGGCTGGTCAACTATCATGGTGAGGGCTGGTCAACTATCATGGTGAGGGCTGGTCAACTATCATGGTGAGGGCTGGTCAACTATCATGGTGAGGGCTGGTCAACTATCATGGTGAGGGCTGGTCAACTATCATGGTGAGGGCTGGTCAACTATCATGGTAGGGGGTGGTCAACTATCATGGTGAGAGCTGGTCAACTATCATGGTGAGGGCTGGTCAACTATCATGGCGAGGGCTGGTCAACTATCATGGTGAGCGCTGGTCAACTATCATGGTGAGGGCTGGTCAACCATCATGGTGAGGGGTGGTCAACTATCATGGTGAGGGGTGGTCAACTATCATGGTAAGGGCTGGTCAACTATCATGGTGAGGGGTGGTCAACTATCATGGTGAGCGCTGGTCAACTATCATGGTGAGGGGTGGTCAACTATCATGGTGAGGGGTGGTCAACTATCATGGTGAGGGGTGGTCAACTATCATGGTAAGGGCTGGTCAACTATCATGGTGAGGGGTGGTCAACTATCATGGTGAGCGCTGGTCAACTATCATGGTGAGGGCTGGTCAACTATCATGGTGAGGGGTGGTCAACTATCATGGTGAGGGGTGGTCAACTATCATGGTGAGAGCTGGTCAACTATCATGGTGAGGGCTGGTCAACTATCATGGTGAGCGCTGGTCAACTATCATGGTGAGGGCTGGTCAACTATCATGGTGAGGGGTGGTCAACTATCATGGTGAGAGCTGGTCAACTATCATGGTGAGGGCTGGTCAACTATCATGGTGAGCGCTGGTCAACTATCATGGTGAGGGCTGGTCAACTATCATGGTGAGGGTTGGTCAACTATCATGGTGAGGGGTGGTCAACTATCATGGTGAGGGCTGGTCAACTATCATGGTGAGCGCTGGTCAACTATCATGGTGAGGGCTGGTCAACTATCATGGTGAGGGCTGGTCAACTATCATGGTGAGGGCTGGTCAACTATCATGGTGAGGGCTGGTCAACTATCATGGTGAGGGCTGGTCAACTATCATGGTGAGGGTTGGTCAACTATCATGGTAGGGGGTGGTCAACTATCATGGTAAGGGCTGGTCAACTATCATGGTAAGGGCTGGTCAACTATCATGGTGAGGGGTGGTCAACTATCATGGTGAGGGCTGGTCAACTATCATGGTGAGGGCTGGTCAACTATCATGGTGAGAGCTGGTCAACTATCATGGTGAGGGTTGGTCAACTATCATGGTAGGGGGTGGTCAACTATCATGGTAAGGGCTGGTCAACTATCATGGTAAGGGCTGGTCAACTATCATGGTGAGGGTTGGTCAACTATCATGGTAAGGGCTGGTCAACTATCATGGTGAGGGGTGGTCAACTATCATGGTGAGGGCTGGTCAACTATCATGGTGAGGGCTGGTCAACTATCATGGTGAGGGCTGGTCAACTATCATGGTGAGGGCTGGTCAACTATCATGGTGAGGGCTGGTCAACCATCATGGTAGTATCATAAGTATCGTGACTACATAAACACAAGATTACAAATGTTTTGGTTCAAAATGGGTGTAAGGAATACGATTTCAACTGCTTATAATCACCTTCTCTACCCCCCCCCCCCCATTGTCATTGTTGACCCTATCCCCATCCTGTGACGGGAAGGGGGGGGGGAGGGATGGACCCCATCCCCAAGGGGGGTATTAGAAGAAAAAGTAAGATTCTCTGTCTCTCTCTATCCCCCCCTCTCCCTCTGTCTCTCTCTCCTTCTGTCTCTCTCTCCTTCTGTCTCTCTCCCTCTGTGTATCTGTCTCCTTCTCCCTCTGTGTATCTGTCTCCCTCGCTCTCTCTTATATGGTCTACTTCGCCTGACGATCGAGTCATTGTTCCGGATGGTTCCAAAACTTGCGCAAGGGCATCATTGCACAGGTTTGCACACCTCTAAACTGCAAGCTTCCGCAATCTGCCTTCCTGCAAATATTTCTGGCCTCTTCTGTCATAGATCCATTGCTGTTGAACATGTGTGTGTGTGTGTGTGTGTGTGTGTGTGTGTGTGTATGTATGTATGTATGTATGTATATATATATATATATATATATATATATATATATATATATATATATATATATATATATATATATATATATATATGTCGTACCTAATAGCCAGAACGCACTTTTCAGCCTACTATGCAAGGCCCGATTTGCCTAATAAGCCAAGTTTTCATGAATTAATATATTTTCTCTATTTTTTTTCTTATGAAATGATAAAGCTACCCATTTCATTATGTATGAGGTCAATTTTCTTTCATTGAAGTTAAAATTAGCGTAGATATATGACCGAACCTAACCAACCCTACCTAACCTAACCTAACCTATCTTTATAGGTTAGGTTAGGTTAGGTAGCAGAAAAAGTTAGGTTAGGTTTGGTTAGGTAGGTTAGGTAGTCGAAAACACATTAATTCATGAAAACTTGGCTTATTAGGCAAATCTGGCCTTGAATAGTAGGCTGAAAAGTGCGTTCTGGCTATTAGGTACGACATATATATATATATATATATATATATATATATATATATATATATATATATATATATATATATATATATATATATATATATATATATATATGACAATGTCAGACCACGGAGGAAAATGAAACAGGAAATTTCCTTAAGTACTTTCGTATATTAAATACATCTTCAGAAGGCATTCCTTCTGAAGATGTATTTAATATACGAAAGTACTTAAGGAAATTTCCTGTTTCATATTCCTCCGTGGTCTGACATTGTCACATTCTTAATCACGTGTTTATTTTCGTGATATACACACACACATATATATATATATATATATATATATATATATATATATATATATATATATATATATATATATATATATATATATATAACCTTTATATTTCATATATATATATATGAAATATAAAGGTTATATATATATATATATATATATATATATATATATATATATATATATATATATATATATATATATATATATATATATATATGTGTGTGTGTGTGTATATCACGAAAATAAACACGTGATTAAGAATGTGACAATGTCAGACCACGGAGGAATATGAAACAGGAAATTTCCTTAAGTACTTTCGTATATTAAATAGATCTTCAGAAGGAATGCCTTCTGAAGATGTATTTAATATAAGAAAGTACTTAAGGAAATTTCCTGTTTCATTTTCCTCCGTGGTCTGACATTGTCATATATATATATATATATATATATATATATATATATATATATATATATATATATATATATATATATATATATATATATACATATATATATATATATGTCGTACCTAATAGCCAGAACGCACTTCTAAGCCTACTATTCAAGGCCCGATTTGCCTAATAAGCCAAGTTTTCATGAATTAATGTTTTTTCGTCTACCTAACCTACCTAACCTAACCTAGCTTTTTTTGGCTACCTAACCTAACCTTACCTATAAATATAGGTTAGGTTAGGTTAGGTAGGGTTGGTTAGGTTCGGTCATATATCTACGTTAATTCTAAACCCAATAAAAAAAAATTGACCTCATACATAGAGAAAAGGGTTGCTTTATCATTTCATAAGAAAAAAATTATAGTAAATATATTAATTCAGGAAAACTTGGCTTATTAGGCAAATCGGGCCTTGAATAGTAGGCTGAGAAGTGAGTTCTGGCTACTAGGTACGACATATATATATATATATATATATATATATATATATATATATATATATATATATATATATATATATATATATATATATATATATATATATATATATATGTGTGTGTGTGTGTGTAAATCCCGAAAATTAACACGCGATGAAAAATGTGAGTGTCAGACCACGGAGAAAGAATTCCTTCTCATTCATTCTGAAGATGTATTAATATACGAAAGTACTTCAGGAAATTCCTGTTACAAATTCTTCCTCCGTGGTCTGAGACTCACATTTTTAATCACGTGTTAATTTTGTCCCTAACACATCTGTGTTAGGGACACATTTGTGTTAGGGATACGTCTGTGTTAGGGACACATCTGTGTTAGGAACACATGTGTGTTAGGGGACACATTTGTGTTAGAAACACATCTGTGTTAGGAACACATCTGTGTTAGGAACACATCTGTGTTAGGGGACACATTTGTGTTAGAAACACATCTGTGTTAGAAACACATCTGTGTTAGGAACACATCTGTGTTAGGAACACATCTGTGTTAGGGACACATCTGTGTTAGGGACACATCTGTGTTAGGAACACATCTGTGTTAGGAACACATCTGTGTTAGGGACACATCTGTGTTAGGAACACATCTGTGTTAGGGAAGTAGTTTAGGGCACTTCGGTGATGCTAGCATGATGGCTAGTATACTAGTATACTAATATACCATGATGGCTGCCTGTCACCACCACGGCCAGCCATCCTTGCATGAGACTAATATCAGCACACAGGTCAGCATTTACCCTCACTAATGCCTTCAGCAGTCAGCAGCAAACTTCAGCATAGTTTAGAACGCCAGAAAATTAACTGACCTCCCTGAAGACAAAAATATTAATCGCTGAAATCTCTCCACAGTGGACACCTAATTTTTATTAGTAATGATGCCTGAAACTTCCGTCCTAACAGACAGCGATAAACAGAGTAAGTCAATAAGCAAGAGTTTCTTGGTCAATAAGGAAGAGTTTCTTGGTCAATAAGCAAGAGTTTCTTGGTCAATAAGCAAGAGTTTCTTGGTCAATAAGGAAGAGTTTCTTGGTCAATAAGGAAGAGTTTCTTAGTCAATAAGGAAGAGTTTCTTAGTCAATAAGGAAGAGTTTCTTGGTCAATAAGGACGAGTTTCTTGGTCAATAAGCAAGAGTTTCTTGGTCAATAAGGAAGAGTTTCTTGGTAAATAAGGAAGAGTTTCTTGGTCAATAAGCAAGAGTTTCTTGGTCAATAAGCAAGAGTTTCTTGGTCAATAAGCAAGAGTTTTTTGGTCAATAAGCAAGAGTTTCTTGGTCAATAAGCAAGAGTTTCTTGGTCAATAAGCAAGAGTTTCTTGGTCAATAAGGAAGTGTTTCTTGGTCAATAAGCAAGAGTTTCTTGGTCAATAAGCAAGAGTTTCTTGGTCAATAAGGAAGAGTTTCTTAGTCAATAAGGAAGAGTTTCTTGGTCAATAAGGAAGAGTTTCTTGGTCAATAAGCAAGAGTTTCTTGGTCAATAAGCAAGAGTTTCTTGGTCAATAAGCAAGAGTTTCTTGGTCAATAAGGACGAGTTTCTTGGTCAATAAGGAAGAGTTTCTTGGTCAATAAGGAAGAGTTTCTTGGTCAATAAGCAAGAGTTTCTTGGTCAATAAGGACGAGTTTCTTGGTCAATAAGGACGAGTTTCTTGGTCAATAAGGAAGAGTTTCTTGGTCAATAAGGAAGAGTTTCTTGGTCAATAAGCAAGAGTTTCTTGGTCAATAAGCAAGAGTTTCTTGGTCAATAAGCAAGAGTTTCTTGGTCAATAAGCAAGAGTTTCTTGGTCAATAAGGAAGTGTTTCTTGGTCAATAAACAAGAGTTTCTTGGTCAATAAGGAAGAGTTTCTTGGTCAATAAGGAAGAGTTTCTTGGTCAATAAGCAAGAGTTTCTTGGTCAATAAGGAAGAGTTTCTTGGTCAATAAGGAAGAGTTTCTTGGTCAATAAGGAAGAGTTTCTTGGTCAATAAGCAAGAGTTTCTTGGTCAATAAGCAAGAGTTTCTTGGTCAATAAGCAAGAGTTTCTTGGTCAATAAGGAAGAGTTTCTTGGTCAATAAGGAAGAGTTTCTTGGTCAATAAGCAAGAGTTTCTTGGTCAATAAGGACGAGTTTCTTGGTCAATAAGGACGAGTTTCTTGGTCAATAAGGACGAGTTTCTTGGTCAATAAGGAAGAGTTTCTTGGTCAATAAGGAAGAGTTTCTTGGTCAATAAGCAAGAGTTTCTTGGTCAATAAGCAAGAGTTTCTTGGTCAATAAGCAAGAGTTTCTTGGTCAATAAGCAAGAGTTTCTTGGTCAATAAGGAAGTGTTTCTTGGTCAATAAGCAAGAGTTTCTTGGTCAATAAGGAAGAGTTTCTTGGTCAATAAGGAAGAGTTTCTTGGTCAATAAGGAAGAGTTTCTTGGTCAATAAGCAAGAGTTTCTTGGTCAATAAGCAAGAGTTTCTTGGTCAATAAGCAAGAGTTTCTTGGTCAATAAGCAAGAGTTTCTTGGTCAATAAGCAAGAGTTTCTTAGTCAATAAGGAAGAGTTTCTTGGTCAATAAGGAAGAGTTTCTTGGTCAATAAGCAAGAGTTTCTTGGTTAAGTAGCAAGAGTTTCTTGGTTAAGTAGCAAGAGTTTCTCTAGCTCGAGTACAACCCGGGTGCTGAAGTTAAGTTCCTTCAAGGGTCAAGGGTTCAGAGTGACGGTGTAGTGTGATAGTGGAGATGCACCTGAGGGTGAAGGTGTCACGTACAGGTGTAATTAGTGTGATCTCTTCAGGTGAGACGAGGAGAAGCTCTCTCCCAGAGAAAGTTAAGGAGTTGCTCTTCCTCCCCTCCTTCACTTCTCTCTCCTCCCTCCCTCTCCCTCACACCTCTCCTCTCCCCCTCTCTCCCCCACTCCCCTTCTCTCCCTCGTTGTTGTTGTTTTTTGTAGATTTAGCTACTCAGAACGAAATGTCCATGTAGCACGGGCTATGGTGAGCCCGTAATTAAGTTCGGTTATTCACGATAGACTCGTTACTCTGATATTTGGGTCAAAGTTTTAAATGTAGGTGGGGTTTCCTCCTTTTTCCCTGTTTCATTTTCCTTTCTGTTTTAGTTGGGTTTTAATAACATTATCTTGATGGCGGAAGTAGGTGCAGAATGTTCACTAGTGAGTGCCATTCCTCAACGGCTTTTCTAATCATTGTAGTGGCTGTGGAATGTGCATCTAATGCAGCTGCTGTCGTTGGATTAATGTTGAGTTTGATGCGCAGGGCTTCAGTAGCTTCACATTCCAGTAAGTAGTGCAACAGTGGCGCCTCTGCTTCTGTTCCACAGATGTGACACTCTTTAACTATTGGGTTTCTTACCTCCCAGCAGCACTTGTAACTGAGTCTGTGTATGGCTACTGCAATGTCTCTGGATATCTTTTTGTCAGGCTTGCAGGAGTAGTACCCAGTGGCTTGTTCGTACCATATCGCAGTGGATCTTCCGCTACTTTGGCTTTCCCTCCCCTTCCCTCGGGCCTCCGCTACTTTCTCTCCCTCTCCCTTCCTTTATATTATGGCACCACAGCTCTTGAGAATGCGCCAGAGCTCGTAAGAATGCACCAGAGCTCGTAAGAATGCGCCAGAGCTCGTAAGAATGCACCAGAGCTCGTAAGAATGCGCCAGAGCTCGTAAGAATGCACCAGAGCTCGTAAGAATGCGCCAGAGCTCGTAAGAATGCACCAGAGCTCGTAAGAATGCACCAGTGCTCGTAAGAATGCACCAGTGCTCGTAAGAATGCGCCAGAGCTCTTAAGAATGCGCCAGAGCTCGTAAGAATGCGCCAGAGCTCTTAAGAATGCACCAGAGCTTTTAAGAATGCACCAGTACTCGTAAGAATGCACTAGAGCTTTTAAGAATGTACATGTGTGAAAACGGGTCCATTTCCTGATCCAGACCTCATGACAGCAGCCTCGCCCGCTCCCGGGGCCGTTCCCTCATTAAACAACTCCTCCTACTGCCTTTATAAGCCCAACACCCCCCACACCCCCTCACACCTACACCCACACCCCCACCCCCACCCCCCACAGCCCAACACCCCCCACACCCCCTCACCCCCTCACCCCCACACCCCCTCACCCTACCCCTCCACCCCCCACACCCCAACCATCACATCCCCAACCCCACCCCCTCAACACCTACACCCCCACACCCCCAACACCTACACTCACCCCCCCACCCCACACCCCCACCCCCACACCCCCAACACCTACACCAACACCCACACCCCCACAAAATAATTTTTTTTACACAAGCTTACTAAATGAAGCTTAGGAAGAAACGGCTATTATCGCGTTTTAAAATTAGCGAGAGTAATGACATGGTTGGGTCATGCACTCACTGGGTGTGCACTCACCTGCCTCCAGTTACCTCAGTGGCTGCATGGGGAGCGGATCAGCTCCTGGGCTCCGCCTTTTGGTCACCGGTAATACCTAAGATAGTGGCTTTCGGTCCAAATACTTTTCATTATTCCTAATTGTGGAGTTAACTCTCATTTTTATTTTTTGCTCTGTTCTCTTGTTCATTACTCCTTGTTCATGTCTTTTTGTTCAATATTCTTCCACTGAACAAGTGGTCGCTTGCGTCACCATGGGTCGTCTGGGGTTCTAGTGTACACACACACCTGGCTTCTCTGATCATGTTAATTAGTTCATATTTATACACTTGACTAATGTGTCTAAACACTTTGTGATTTTTTATAGCATTTTATAGCTATAGTTCCCTGAAGTGTTACTTGTAGTTCAGTCCTCTCTGTACCGAGACCAGTCACGCAGGATGTGTGCTAATTCACTGTTGTAGGTTGTTCAACCTGTCCTCTTAAAAAGAACGTCGCTTTTGGCCGTTTGCCCGTATGGCCAAATTTGGACGTAATTTGAAAATGAAAAAAAAATTTAAATTAAATTTGGGATTTTTTTTTTTCAACAACAGTAAGTTAAGGGTCCTCTGATAGGTTAGGTGGGCAGGAAATTCTTACAGAGTTTCAAAACGGTATGAAAAACGTTAATGGAAAGTTGCCTGTTTTAACCTTGCAGAGCAAGCAGGACGACTCAAACAGAAAACGGAACAGAACGTCACTTTTGTGAGTCGATTTCATTTCAAATTACGTCCAAATTTGGCCATATCGCGCATACCAGCCAAAAGTGACGTTATTTTTAAGAGGACGGGTTGAACAACCTACAACAGTGAATGCTTGTTGCAGGTACCCCCTCTCTGCTTGGGTCTCTGGTTAACCCCCCCCCCCTGTGCTTGGGTCTCTGGTACCCCCTCTCTGCTTGGGTCTCTGGTTAACCCCCCTCCCCTGTGCTTGGGTCTCTGGTACCCCCTCTCTGCTTGGGTCTCTGGTTAACCCCCCCCCCTGTGCTTGGGTCTCTGGTACCCCCTCTCTGCTTGGGTCTCTGGTTAACCCCCCCCCCTGTGCTTGGGTATCTGGTACCCCCTCTCTGCTTGGGTATCTGGTTAACCCCCCCCCCTGTGCTTGGGTATCTGGTACCCCCTCTCTGCTTGGGTCTCTGGTTAACCCCCCCCCCCTGTGCTTGGGTATCTGGTACCCCCTCTCTGCTTGGGTATCTGGTTAACCCCCCCCCCTGTGCTTGGGTATCTGGTACCCCCTCTCTGCTTGGGTCTCTGGTTAACCCCCCCCCCCTGTGCTTGGGTATCTGGTACCCCCTCTCTGCTTGGGTATCTGGTTAACCCCCCCCCCTGTGCTTGGGTATCTGGTACCCCCTCTCTGCTTGGGTCTCTGGTTAACCCCCCCCCCCTGTGCTTGGGTATCTGGTACCCCCTCTCTGCTTGGGTCTCTGGTTAACCCCCCCCCCTGTGCTTGGGTATCTGGTACCCCCCTCTCTGATCTCTCTCGTTCCACGGTTCCTGTACTTGTGTTGTTGTGTTCTGATTATTCACCCTTGCTTTCTTTCGTTTCAACCATCGGGCTAATTCTGTACCTTTCATTGCCTTTAGACAGGAACAAGCAAGTCACCTGCCTCCTCCTGTGTCTGGGTGAGTCCGTCCTGTACGTCTCGTTGTTAACGCTCTGTGTTCTGAATCCCAAGATATAATCCTGCTAGAAATTATCTAATAAAAAAATTCTTCAAATCTGTCTTCTACCAGCAGTTCATATCAATGGCAA